>NC_133757.1:43795000-44104553 GCF_036562045.2 Rhinolophus sinicus | reverse complement strand
GTTCATGGAACCCCAAAACAATTAAAATAGTAACAACAACAACAACAACAAATTACTGATCACAGATCACCATAGCAAATATATAAAACACTGGAAACATTCTAAAAATTACCAAAATGTGACACAGAGACAAAAAGTGAGCAGATATCATTGGAAAAATAGACTTGCTCAACGCAGGGTTGCCACAAACCTACAATTGGTAAAAAATGTGATATCTGCAGAGCACAATAAAGTGAAGCACAATAAAACAAAGTATGCTCCTATTTATGACGGAATGAGGATGATAAGCAGCTTATATGGCACGCAGCCATCAGCAATGTGGTATTTATGCCTGAACAAACATATTATGTACCCTCTGAAATGAGAGGGCTGATGGTAGCAGTCTGTGCAAGTGCTGGAGAATCTATTACATACAAACAAGAAAAATATGGTTTGGGAAGTGGGGCTAAAATTTTGTTTGATTAGCAATTAGAAATTTGGATTCTGTATCTGGCTTTGCTACCTGCTATTAGCTCTTGGATTTCCAGTGTCCTCATTTGGAAGGCATTCTCATGTAGTAATTAAGACCATTTCAGTGGTCCTGAGTCTTAGTAGCTGTTCGGCAATTTATATTTAATCCTTCATAACTGTATTTCTTAAATAGTAAGCAATAGTTTCTTTCTTGTGGATGGGTCTGAGAATTAAATGAAATGATGTGTTGGAGGTACCCAGTCTGGTGCCTTGTAAGTTGCACTCAATAAATATTAGCTATGTAGTAGAGCTAAATGAAATAGAGAACAAAAAGACAATAGAAAAACTTAATGTGACAAAGAGCTGGTTATTTGAAAAGATTAATAAAATTGACAAACCCTTGGCTAGGCTCACTAAGCTACAAAGAGAAAAGACACAAATAAACAAAATCAGAAATGAAAGAAGGGAAGTATTCATGGATGCCACAGAAATACAAAGGATCATCCAAGAATAGTATGAAGGACTATATGCCATCAAATTCAATAACCTAGAAGAAATGAACATGTTCTTAGAAACATATAGCCTTCCTAGGCCGAATCACGAAGAATTGTAAAATCTAAATAGATCGATCAACAGTAAGGAAATTGAATCAGTCATCTGAAACCGTCCCCAAAGCAAAAGTCCAGGTCCAGACAGCTTCACTAGTGAATTCTACCAAACATTCAAAGAGGATCTAATACCAAAAAATTGAAGAAGAGACAATGCTCCCTAACTCATTTTATGAGGCCAACATTACCCTAATACCAAAACCTGGTAAGGATAACACACAAAAAAAGAAAAGCACAGATCAATATCTCTGATGAATACAGATACAAAAATCCTAAACAAAATTCTAGCAAATCGAATGCAACAACGCATTAAAAAAATTATACATCACGACTAAGTGGGGCTCATCCCAGAGGTACAAGGATGGTTCAACATATGCAAATCGATCAATGTGATATACCACATAAACAAAATAAAGGACAAAAATCATATGATTATATCAGTAGATGCAGAAAAAGTGTTTGACAAGATACAACATCCATTTATGATTAAAACACTTAATTAAGTGGGTATAGAAGGAAAATACCTTAACATAATAAAGGCCATATATGACAAACCCTCAGCTAATATCACAATATACAGTGAAAAACTGAAGCCCTTTGCTCTATGATCAGGAACAGGACAGGGCTGTCCTCTATCACCTCCGCTTTTAAACACACTGTTGGAAGTCCTCGCCAGAGCAATCAGGCAAGAGAAAGAAATAAAAGACATCCAGATAGGGAATGAAGAAGTTAAATTGTTGCTTTTTGCATATGATATGATGCTATATGTAGAAAACCCTAAAGACTCCACCACAAAGCTATTAGAAACCATAAAGGACTATAGTAAAGTTCCCGGCTACAAAATCAACATACAAACGTCGAATGCATTCCTATATACTAACAATGAAATCTGAAAAAAAGAAATATAAATAAATAAATAAATAAATAAATAAATAAATAAACAAACAAATATTAGCTGTTACTATTTTTAATGAACATGACAATCTTTGTCCCAGTATCTAATACTTTTTGCAAAGGTTCAAAGATGAAAATGGATTTGAATTTGGTTTATAATGTTTGGGGAATATTACAACGTAAATTTTGGAACTGAAAATACACTTGAACATAATGATTTTAGCCCAGTTTTAGAAATAAAAGTCCCTGTCTCTGTTGGCATATTTTGGTCAATTTAGCTCTTCTAATTAAATGATATTTTCTCTCACTGTGAAGTGTTACTTCCGTAGTGTTCAGCAGTAGCAACTTTAACTAGGACACTTAATTGGAATATTTAACTATGCTTCCAATACCCCCTTGAGTTTAAATAGCTAATTACCTTATATGGAGACCCAGATTCTTTATAATGAGGACTAATTAGTTGTACTTTCAGTAACAGTTATATATAAAATATTGATAAAGGGAGTAGAAAAAGAGAAGGCAATATAATTTAAAAAGTGCAAACATCTATTTTCATATACATATGATGATATTTAGAGTAACTTGGCTTGATGACAAATAGAGTACTTCATTGAACATAGAGAACAGGATCAGAGAAGTTGTGAGGTACTTTTATTTTTAGAATGAAAACAGGAGAAAGAAATGTAACTTATTATTTATATAATAACTGTCATAGTTATAGGACTAATTATTTTCAAAATGTTGTCATGTACATTTTTTTTCATTTTAATTCCACAGATCCCCTGTGACACATTTCAAGCTGGTTGTATTATTTGTTTATTTATTTTTTTAAATATGTCATTTGATCTGTTCCCTAGTTTAGGTATTTACAGAGCTGTGACAAAACCCAGGTCTAATTAACTTGGTGTTGTGAATTTATTTCATGTTAGAATTAAATTCCAAATTTCTCAACCTAAATCTGTCAAAATCTGACAAAACTGTTCATCAACATTTCCCCTCTAAATATGCAGCATAGTTCATTTGCATATTTAATTAGCAACGTGTTGTTTTTAAAACAAACAAAAGTTTTATTCAAGAAATTTTGAATAAGCCCCTACTCAATCTACTATTTGGCAATACTCCTATAAAATAAAATTTAACTGTTAACAATTACATTTCTCAAACTGATAATTTACTCCTCTAATTTCCACCATATATTGGTTGCTATTTCCTATTTCTTCTTGTTCTTTCTGTAGATGCTGAATGGCAAACACTAAACACAGATGTCCAGATAGTGACATATGTTTGCATTCACTAGTTTCATTTTATGAGACAGTACTTAAGTCTTCGGTTTTGTCACTAAAAGCATTTAGATGAAATTACCTACATTATTCCAGGACACACTAATTCATCAATTTTTAATGGTCAGTATGCTTTCTTGTTGCTCACTCTTTTTTTTTTTTCATAACTGAGGTCTGTGTTTCCATAAAAATGACTCACACACACACACACACACACACACAAACACACACACATATTTTTTTTCATCAAATAAGACTGAAGAGGTGCAAAAACAAAACAAAAAAATATTTAAAATCTAACTAAATGGCAGAAAGTTTTTCTAGATGTATCTGTGTATATAGAAACAGATAGGTCAATACATGAACAGATGTATGTATGTATGTATGTATGGATGGATAGATGAATAGATAGATGGATGAAATGAAGAGCTTCCCACTACCTTGACCCCCGAAGATCTCATTGAGTCCTGTAACTTTAAATAGCATTCATTTTCTACAGACCCCAAAATGCGTATATTGCAGAAAAAAACACACACATATTTTCCTGATTCTGACCACTTCTTCCAGTGCCACCAATAATTCCAACTTCCCAGTAGTGCTTCTCTGTCTCTTGTAACAGACTTTCTCTGCTTTCTTCTCACCAGTGGGGCATGCTGAATGATGTTTTCCTGTAGAAGCTTCTCCCTAAAGCATTGTGAGGATCTAAAGCAAATAGGACTTGCTGTTGTGTACAAAAGGGGCAGCCTGTGCCATGAGTTTTGCTGGCACAAACACACGAAGAGTGCAGGATAGATCCAGGATTGATGTAGATGTAGGGCCAGCTGGTAAATGAAGGTCTGGATTGACCAGGAAAGGGTATTTCCAGGCATTCATGTTTTGCAGACTAAGAACTGACTGCAAGGAATTCTGAATGTAACAATAAGGAAATACTGGGAATCTGTTGAACTAAACAGTAGGATCGAATTAATTGTGACAGGATAAAAATCAGCATATAAATCATTTTATATCTATCGAAGGGATGATTCACTAACTTTATGAAATAATAGTTTACATTCATTAAGCACTATGTGCCTCGTATTGGAGTCTAAATATTTTATATGTATGAATGAATGTAATCCTTAAAAAATCCATCAAGTAAGCATTATTATCATTGCCATTTTGGGAATGAGGAAATTACGTAACAGAGCATTTGAAAGTTCTCTGCTAAAATGAGGTGGATAGTCAGTCTTAGCCACTGTGATGCTCACTATGGTCTCTCACCTCTACTTATGTGCAGTGAACCTTATATATAAACTTGCTTCTGATTCCCACTGCCCAAACTAACTGGCACATTTCAGAGCAGTCAGATATGGAAACAGAGGATGCACTTTAAAAATATATATGTCATTAAATTTTTTATGATTAAGAAACATCTGAAGCAATTTAAGAAGTCTAATAGATGGTTTCCACAGGAAAAAAAAGTCACCATTTTAAAATATCAAAATGAATGATACATACAATAACTACCAAAAACATGTAGAATGACATATGATTTATATTTCACATTATTATTGATAATGGACATCAAAACATTTTACATTGGATTTTAAAGAATACCCTGTGTATTTCCTAGGATATACTTTTGCAAAAACAGGTAGAAAAAAGCAGGCTACAAAAAGCTTTTATTTTCAGTCTCTCAGAAGCGACCTATCAAGTGAGATGAACTGTCTTAAATATGGTAGTAAATGGAAGCAGGTACCGAGCACACCTCTCTGATGATATTATTGTCATCCAACTCCTGGTCAGTGATTTCATTTGCTCTTCTTTTACTAGGTTATTTAAAATTTGAAGTGGATTTTGTATAGGTTTATAAATAGCAGCTTTTAAAGATGATTGATATTCAATGATTGAATAAAATAATTGAAAAGCTTAGTTATAGATAAGCTTTCCTTGTTGACATTTAATATAAACAGCATGCTATCCAAATAGTATGCCATTGAATTATTTTATCGTGGAGATCATTTTTTTTTAAAAAAGAGGAAAACATATATTTTCTAATTTTAATCTCACAGATTTAAAGAATCTGGTAAACAAAGAAAATTTATGGCAGCCATCTCTGAATTACTCATACACACATTAATTTGATCAAGTTTTTCAAAATAATTTATGAAGATATACTAGGTCCCAGATTTTATGCTAAACTTTAAAGAAGATATTGTCCTTGTATAGCTTATATTTATCAAAAGAAAAGCGATTTGTAAAAAATCATGGACTATAGATTTATGACTAAAACAAAAAAATTGTTGAAGATGCAATAAAAGTACAAACAAACAAAGGCTGATTGGACTTGGTTGAAATGGAAGGGTGTCAAGAAAAGTTGCAGAGAGATGGTCATAATCGATATAGAATCCTGAAAACCAAATAAATATTTAGTTTGCCAAATAAATATTAAGCTGAGCAACAAAATGTAACTGAGCTATGATAGACTACACACACGGAACTGTGACTCAATATCAGGAAAAATTCCTCTTGGTACATAAAATCCACAGAATAAATCCAAAAGATGTCTTTACTTTATAAACCCATAGTTAGCAAAGTTGTACTTTTACAGGAGGTTTGTGTGAATGAGGAGGGGAAATACAATCAGAGCATCTTAGATGTCAGAAAGGATCTTAATAGTCATAAGTCTCCAAACCTCACCTAATGAAGAAATATGCAAAATGAGATGCATTTTTCTGGGATACAGATGATTTTCTAGCTTTGCACATAAATAATCCATTTGATTTTGTGGGCACATAATAATTATTACCAAATTCAATTTAAAAATTTTGGTAAAAACTCAATTATTTGGGCACAAGTCTATACTGTGAAGTCATACTGAATATATCTAAGTTTTCTTTCCTTAAGTTGTAATACAAGTTGAAAGTTTCCATTACTGAGAAACATATATTTGGAAACAGATCTTTATTTAGGTATTAATTGATTGAATATTTGTATGCATTGTTTATTGCTATTTTCAAATTTATCCATAATGTATCACAGGTTGAAATTTTCAATAACATATTTAAAGTTAATTCTTATAAACTATAACTGTAGTTTTCTAAAGATTTTTTTTATTCACCAAATGTTTACATGAAAATAAAAGACTCATTCTTGTAACTTCCCATGATATCATTGTTTCTAACATTGAATGAACTAAATAAGTAAATATAGATATCCTTCTATTTTTTATTTAAATATTTATCCATCTGTGCGTTAGAATCATTAACTTTCTAGAAATACTTTAAAATATTTATTTGAAAATATGATCCTTAGAAATTATGGGGAATTTATAGTAAAAAGTTAAAATGCTCCTTCAAATTTGTATAGAAGGATTTAAATTACAAAAATGTTGAGAATATATTTGCAAAAAAGAAGTAAATAATTCAACATAGAAATGACTTTTCTCACCATAATTAAACTCTTCTAAAAAGCATTATCAACAACATTTTAGAAATTGGGATTCTGAACATATTAACACAAATCTCATAATAAATGTAAATATAAATGCCGCTAATTGATTAATTGACCAAAGCAGTGGGGATTGTGACTTTGTGGGGGTTGTGAGGGTTAGTGCTGGTATTCCATATGGTTGACTAGAAATACAGTGGCTTATAAATCATTAAACTTAGGTTGTAAAATCCTATTGATACTCAAACAAAATTATTTAGAATAGGAGCCTAGAAACGGGACAAAAATGGATGTTTATGATGCAGTGATCTATTCAAGACACTGTTAATGTGCTAAAGCCACGTGCTTCCATATATTCAGAATACCAACCTGGCCTATCTCAAAGAACTCTGAGAATCCTCATGTTTCAATAAACAAATAAAGCTCTGATGCCACTTTCCCTGTAGCGGCATTACTCAAAAGACAAGCATCCCCTCAGCCAATCAATACCTTCAATGTTTTGTCTACCTTTTTTACTTAGGATTTGGATTTCAATCTGAAACCACTCTTTACAATGTCAGAAGTCACAGAATTTCTCCTGATCTGCATCACATGGGCTTCTCATTATCCCTAGTTTCTGTCGCCCTGGAGAGTAACAACCTGTTTCCTAAAGTGCCCTGAAAGGCTTAAAAGGAATATTACATGCATAATTTTGATTATATTTTAAGACAGGCTGTCCCATAAAACAGTGATGGAACTGGACATTTAGTGAATCTAGATACAGACCTTACGCCTTTTACAAAAATTAACTCAAAATAGATGATAGACCTAATTATAAAATGAAAAATTATAAAACTTTTAGAAGATAACATAGGATAAAAAAAATATATGTTTATTTTTAAATACAACAACAAAGACACAATCCATGAAAGAAATAATTGATAAGCTGGACTTCATTAAAATTTAACACTTCTGCTCTGTAAATGGAATGAAAAGTCAAGCCACTGACTAGGAGACAATATTTGCAAAATGCATATCTGATAAAATACTATTATCAAAAACCAACAAAGAACTCAAAACAACTTGACTTAAAAAATGGGCAAAATATCTGAAGATACCTCACCAAGAATATATACAGATTGCAAATAAACATGAAAAGATGATCAAGGTCATGCATCATCAGGGAAATGAAAATTAAAAACAACAAAGAACTACTACGACTCAACAATTAAAATAGACCAAATCCAAAACACTGATAACATCAAATGCTGACAAAGATGTGGAGCAACAGGCCGACTTATTGATTGCTGATGGGAATGTAACATTGTAAAGCCACTTTGGAAGATAGTTTGGCAGTTTTTTACAAAACAAAACAGAGGCTTACCATACAATCCAGCAATTGCACTCCTTGGTATTTACAAGAATGATATGAAAACTTAAGTCTACACAGATGCCTGCAAGCAGATGTTTATAGCAGCTTTATTCATAATTGGCAAACTTGGGAGCAACCAAGATATCTTCAGTAGGTAAATAGATAAATAAACTGTGGTGCATCCACATGATGGAATATTATCCTGCACTAGTGGTGATGACTGTGCAGTGCATTTTTTATTTTATGCTTTTCTGAGATACCACAAATATAAAGAAATGCTTAAACCTCTGTTCCTTACCCAACCTATTTTAGACATTTTTCTGTAAATGTTCCACTATTTAAGATGAAAATTAAAGAGCACCTACCTTTCCTACAAATTCCTTCCACTATTTATCCTTGATGCATTTGTTGTCTGTACCTTTACTTGTTACTGTTTACATTCTGTTCTGTGATGAAATGTCTGTCTTTTGGTTTTCTCTATAGTTTATATTATCAAATCTAAAAAATTATACATATATGTATACTATGTACTATATATAATATACTACATACTATATATGATATACTGTATACTATAAATTATATTATAATATATTATAAATATTATAATACAAAATATATATGACGTTAAACATAATATATTAATTATGTCATGTAATTATATTATAATTATATAATATTAATTTATTTATAAATTATTATTTGAATTTTTAGACAGCAGAACTAACTAGTGTATTAAAATTATTTTCCTTCTCTTTAGACCCGATGTCATGACTCTTGTCCACTTAAAGAAAACGTTTCTTGTATCAGAGCAAAATCAATATTTGTCTTACTCGCCACCATTTGTTTAAATTCTAATCACATTTAATTTGTGTATTATATGTAGAAGATAATGTTCTTGTGCACATTTTGTTTCTTGGGCATTTCATTGCCTTTCTTTTCTATTGACAAAAGAATAATGAAAGCTCATGATATCCACAATATGTCTACCTTATTTAGAATTTAATGCAGTCTTCCACTCCTTTTCCCAGAGACATGCCCTCCCAGACTTTTCAAACCCCTTCTCTACTGAGATCTGTTTTCATTCTGGGCCTGGAGCACAGCTGTCATCCTAAGATTATATTTAATCGTACTCCTATCTTCAATTTACAATTTCCTTCTTGCATCCCAAATTATTTTCTGTTTTATTTTTCTCCTTTGTTCTCAAGAAGAAATCCCCCCGCCCCAAAAAAATATCGTCTTCTAGTTTCCTATTATATTTTAAATCTAATTAAATCTTGCTATTTTTTTACTTTTAAATTTTATTTTATTTTGTTGATATTGTTCTGTATTTCATATTATTTTTCTCCATTATAAAATTAACATTTTTTAGTTTTTTGTTTTGTTTTGTTTTTTAATTTTCACTCTCATGCTGCTGGTTTTAATTGATTTGAGTGTTCATAGCTAAAATGGAGGATCCAGTTGATGTGTTTCATACTAACTAATTTTGGTTTCCTCTCCCATTATGCAGGCGATGCCAGAGTGAAGAGCACGCATCTCAGATATGTTATCTCCACTACTAGGAACCAAACAATTCACTGAACTTCTTTGGAGAAAATCCTTTTATTTATTTATCTATTTTACCAGAGAGTGAAAAACTAGCTGTTCTGCTCTCATATTAAGGAAGGTATGTAGGATTATTGAATTGCCTAGTTGTTCCATAGTTAAACAGAGGTTCAGCCTTTCATTTTTTTAGCCCCCTCTGTCCTCCCATTTTTTTGGACCTGAAGTCTCCAAGCATGTTCACTTAAGCTCTGTGTGTGTGTGTGTGTGTGTGTGTGTGTGTGTGTGTGTGTCCTGGGCAGTGGCCGACTTTTCTCATTTCATACATCAATTTACATATTCTGTTTTTCAGATATTTATTTAGAATTCTCAAATGCCAAAAACCACATCATATACCTTATGTTTAGTTTTATAGGATTATGCTTTTTTATTTTCACTGAATGAAAATGGAGAGAAAAAACAAATGCCTACTCTCTGGCCTTACTTTAAATAGAAAATTTAAAGTTAGTTTTTATATTTTTCATTTTGAATTGAAAAAAGTCAACAAGCATAAATCTAATAGATGTATAAAATATTCCAATATTACAAACAAAGTTTTTATTAACTTCACATGCCCCTAAATATATATTTGTCAAATATATTATTTTTAAAGTGATGTTTTGAAATAAATATGTATTACTTTAAAACAGAAAAAGATGTGTAAGGATTCTATTGATAATAAATTTACTTATGGGAAAAACAACACTTCTGAAGTGATGTAGTTAATCTGCATATTATTGTGCAAGAAAATAAAATATACGCTGCTAAAAAATTATTTCAAAGTTTTTTTTTTTTCCCCAGAAGAACCTTGGCTATGTCAGGGAATGGCGTGCAATTTAGTAGTTTTTATTTGCTTTCTTTACAACAATGTTCATAGATCAAGTTGATGGACCCCCAAACATTAATTAGTTATTATATAAACACATTTAGCAGCTGCATTTATTCCATACACAAAGGCAGGTCAAATATGTCAAGCAAAAATAGATCTAAATTAGTTGTACATAGCCTATAATTTATTACTTAGATATGAAAAATGATTTTTGGTAATGCATTTCTCATATAAGTAATCAAGTTTATTTTCTAAACTGTGAAGAAACCATTAGTTTGCCTTGTTAGAATAATCTGTTTTAATGGGCTCTTCAGAACTCCCTATATAGCTACTAATAACTTTCAATATAAAAGTTATCTCATGTTTCATCTATTCCTACTTTTATTTTCATTAATCATTCTGGCATCATTGAAGCATGGACATGGACATTTTTCTACACAGATCAACAGCTGAGTGCATGTATAAGGAACAATTTGAGTAAAGCTGAAGAGCCCTTCTCAGAGAAGAGTGAAGAGACAACTCCCCACTATAGCAACTCTTAGGCAAGGAGAGCTTGAAAATGAACCACATAGAGGAAAAACTGAGGGTTGCTAGATTGGGAGGGGGGATTAGGATAAGGGGGAAGGTGAGGGGATTAGAAAGGACAGTTGGTAACCACAAGATTGCCACGGGGATACAAAAGTCAATTTGGGGAATGTAATCAATAATGTTGTAAAGATTTTGTAGGGTATCCGATGGACACTTGTCTCATTAAAGAGACCACCTCAGGGATGATGTAGATGCCTGATCACTGCACTGTACACCTGAAGCTGAAGCTGAACAATAATGAATGTCAACTACAAATATATATATATATATATATATATATATATATATATATATATATATATATATATATATATATATATATTACAAGAAGCAGAGTACAGCATTAGAAATAGAGACAGTGGAAATGTAATGGCTGTGTGCAATGTCAGAGGGATCGTTGATGGGGGAAGGGGGTTTATCACTGTGTGAGAGATATAAATGATAAATGTCTAACTATTACATTGTTTTGTTCACCTGAAATTAATTTAAAAAAGTAATAAAAAAGTCACTTATATGTTAGGTATTCTCAGTGCTCTGAAAATTCAGAAGTATCAAAGAAACTACAACTTTTTATTGGAAATTACATGTATTAAAGAGAGTTGTTAGTGTTACATTTCCAATACTAACATTTTTCCTGTAATACTATGGTGCTAGCAAACATGACCCCACCAATTCTTGACAATCAGTTTCCTGTTCAATTACCAGGGCTACTTTGGTCTTACAATGATTTTCTTTTTTTATCACAGTGATTATAGTTTAATAAAATCATACATTTTTAATTACCATTGCTATGCCACTTAAACTTAATAAGGGTTTTGGGTCATTTATCTAGGACCAATTTCTATATTATAAAAATTCTGTTGTTGTTTGCAGACATAGTCTTATCGAGAATTTATGAACTTCCTGTGACTGTCATTAAAAGTTTGATAACCTAGATTGCTTACATTTCAAATTTGTATGTGTTTGAGATATTACCTCTAGAATCTTTACCAGGTTTCAAATGATATTTTTCCCAGATATTAAAAAGTAGGGGAATGTGTAAGATGAAACCTCAAAAACTCCAGTAAATTCCACAAGAACATGTGTTATGAAGAACATGCAAAAGAGCATAACATAGTGAGATGTTTAAGATCATAAAGGCCATGTTTCCATACGGTTAGTATTAAATTTTTTGTTGATATTTACAGGTAGGGAGAGAAAGCTTTAAAAAAAAACTGCAAATTGTCCTTAATGAAGACAGAATATAATATTAAAATTGTTTAGCATACTATCTGGGCATAAAAAGTCAGTATTATATGCTAGTTTGCTATTTTGTCCCCCAAATTTCCTAGGACCAAAAGATTTACCAAGTATTATTCTTTCTAAAATTTAAACTGATATTGGGTTTTTAAAGGACACTGACAATCTCAAAATTTGACAATGTCCCTAGACAACCAATGCAATATTAGGGTTAGCATTTGACACTATTTGACCACCAACGTAAGCTGTTCTACCTTTCTAGCTGCATTGTTGTTGTTTTGCTTTTTTTACCAGTTATTTTTAATTTGGCTTTTAAGATGGTTAAATAAAAATTTTTAAATTTTATTATTTTTAAATTTTTCCCATTTGGGATTATTGCTTTATTTAAATAAGTACATAAGGATGGATTTATATGCACTATTACTAGTTGGATTTTTTAATTATGGATGTTAACCCTGTGTTTTTAATATTTATTCTGATTTTTATCCCTGAGCTTTTAAATGATATTTGTGACTTTTATGGGTATTCATTATTTTAAGTCTTGAAGTGGACATCTTGGAATATTCCTTATAAATAATATATCCATTAGCTAAAAAGTGTTCATTGTAGTTCCCTCTTAGAGATTTATATTACATAATTCTATAGTTCTATATTTGAAAACATAAAGCATTTCAATTATGTTTATCCAGAGTATTCCAAACTCACTTAGATTTAGACTCTTCCCCAATTCAACCCACCTTCAAAAATACAATAAAAGAAAAGGTTTACCTAATAAACTCTCAAAGAACATATTAATAATGTTGTATGTTTTATTTCATGAGTCAATATTCAATTTCATTGATTTGTCTATGCATTATTTTGTATCACTTTATTCATTCTGTTTTAATTGTTACAGGTGTATAAAATATTGCATTATGTTAGACAGGTTATCTGCAATCTTTAATGTAATGTTTCCAACTTGTTCATAGCTTTTCCAGTTTGTTTTTAATTTCATATTAATTTAAAAACATGCTTTTGAGTTCCAACAAGAAGTCATCAGTGTTTTAGTTTAAATTGTATTAAGCTTTGATTCGATTGCTATCTTTATACTATTTTGTTTTCTTTTACAGAAGTATACTATGCCACTTTATTTATTAAAATCTACTTTTCCATCTCTTAGTAAACTTTGTAGCTTTCTTTATATAATTCTTGCACATTTCTTATTGCATACTCCTGGGTATTCACAAATTTTTTCATTAATATTTTGAATGGAATATTATCTATTTGCTATTTTATATTTGACCTAATTATTACTGAGAAATAAGAAAGCTATTAATTTTTGCATATATTACTTGTACCTAGATGCTTAGCTGAATTCATTAATTGCAATTGTAGTTTTTTTCAGAATTCAAGATTCTCTTGGGATTGAGTTCATAAAAACAATGCCTGAAAAGTTATAATTTTATCTCCCTCTAATTATTATGCCTTTTCTGCTTGCTTAACTTCTTACTATTGGAAACTTTTGAAAAAAAAAAGTAATAATAGTGTTAAGTGACATAATTCTCTCTCTGTTTTTAATTATTCTTTCTCTAGTGTTTTATCCTTATATAAAATCATCCCCCAAATTTTCATGAATGACCTTCAGGAACACCTTGATTCCATGGAATTTTTTCTAGTATTTTTCATGCATATGCATTTCTCTGGGGAGAGAATTCTTAGCTTTAATAAAATTGAGAAGAGGTACAGACACCAATAAGCTTTCATAAATCTTATATTAATTATTAGTATATAGAATTTTGTAATAACTGTAAAAACTTAATTAAATATGCTATTTATGCTGAAGAGTTAAATTTCAAAATTAGAATTAAAAATTTTAATTGACAAAGAAAATATAAAAAGTAAAACTATATACCAATTGAATTACACCATATATGTACTTTTAAATCTCCAAAATTATGTTTTTAATTTTAACAACTAAACCATAATTTAAAAATAAGATATTCACTAATGACCCAACCTGTGATTTCCCTCTTTAAAGAAACTGTGGCAATCTAAAATTGCTATCTTTCCTCATTGCAATGAGTGAGGATAACCATTCTTTTGTTTTATTCGCACATTGGTGATATTTTAGGGAGGTCAATGCAATTAACCATAAAAGCTTAAGGAATAATAATAGAATGAAACTGGACGACAGAGGCTGGACGGCAGCTCTACCACCCTCAACATGGGAAGAGACTTGAGATCACATCATAATTAAAACTTGGTTTCCTTCTTGAATTGGTCCTTCAGGTCTAGAATCATCATAGGCTGAATTTTGAGTCAGATAGTTCTACTGTTGCTAAGTATTTGTAGTCTGAGTTATCATGTGATCCTGTTCCCATTGGTTGCAGTTGTTATGACAAAGCAATCAACAGGGAAACATCCTGGACTCCAGAAAAATTTGGTGCAATTTTCAACATGAGATTTTAAAAGATTATAGTATAAGCATTTTTTTTTCCCCATTTATTTGGCTGTTTTACAGTCATCCAAAATCCATTGTCACAAAATTCCTAGACAACATGACACATTAGGCTGCTATAATGATTTGCACAGAGGGTTTTCACATGTACTATCTCTTTTGATCCTCACAGCAACCTTGTCTCTCAGTCCTACCAAAAAAACTGAGACTCAGAAAGCAGACAAACAAAAATAAGATCTAATTTGGGCAATACTCTTGTTAAAGGTTTATTTTTTAAAGTAACCATTTGTATATAACAGTCAAAAAACTTTCTTATATTATTAACCAGAATATTCTGATTGAATTGCTTTTTTAAAAAAGAATTGTGAAAGGAAACTATGCAAATTGTTATTACTAAATAATATATACAAATTATTTTAGAAGAGACAGAAAAATTGTAGTGTGTGGATCATTTCTATATAAAAATATTATGTGCTAAGGGATACATTTACATATCTTTTAAATTGTTTTCCTAAATGTAATATTTGTTCAGCAATACTAATCACAAAGATTCTCCAATAATTTAAAAATATATTTAATTTATGATGATTGGAAGAAAACCAATCTGAAAGAATGAAAAGCATAAATTAACAATATAAATCAATCTTTTTTCTTTCAAGTGTATTCAGAAACTTGTACTAAGCTAATAAATTACTGTTAAGAGAATTCTGTAGAGAATCTTCTTTATAAAAAAAGTATTTGCACAGTTTTTATTTCAGCTTAAGTGGGTTAAACATCTCTATATGTAAACTTGTTTATTTTGTTTGCTTAAGAAAAAAAGTGGGATTTCTATGGCAAGAGCAATGGGAAATTATAGCCTAAGCTTTCTGGATTTTTGTAACAATTTACAATAGTAGAATCCAAATGAATCACATTCTAGGATGGTGTTTAGCATATGGAAACTGACAAATTTACTGTCCAGGGATTTAAATGGAATGTTAACTTCTATTGCAGCCTAATTGACTCCAAGAAATAGAGGAGATCTCTTCTCTGGGATGTGAGCTGTTCCAGGTTAACAGTAGTTCTAGTTTCGCTATCCTAATTCTAAAAAAGTTTAATGATTGCAAAAAGAACAATTTAACCTCATCTTTTTTGAGATGCATTATTTTGGTTATTTTATTCCCATTATCTGTCATAATTAATGAGGCATGTTTTATATTTCCACAATTGAATTTAATGAACAACTTGTTACTCACCCAAACGTGTAAAGAACAGAAACTTATAATTACTGTCATCAGATCACTGTGAGTGTCCCTTAGAATGGGTACCACCCTTTCCATTAGATCAGGTCACAGTGACACCACCAGCCAGTCACTCATAGACTCTTAGATCATCACATTATTATAAACTTCATTCCATTAGTAAGTGCATCTTGGATTAATAAACAACTGATTTTTAAAAATTCGTGATCACTAAATTTAATAAAATAAAATTAAAAAAAAAATTCATGATCATGTAAGTTGTTCTTTCAGTATTCAGAAATAATATTTAATGGGTCTCTGCTGTTTGGAGGTCAGGTCAGGTTGCTGGAATACCCTACCTCTTACCAAAGATGGAAAGCAAAGTGGTTACTCTTAATCTGAGATTGTCGTGTGGAAGTTACAGCTGCCCATATACTCCTGAGGCAAATTTTGAAAATTCCTTATTCCCTGGCCTCCTCACACAAAAGCAAAAGCAGGGGCCAACCAGCTCACTTGAATAGAATGCCTCCTGACAAATTAAAACCTACATCTTCAAATGGAAACATCCATGCACACACCTACACACACACACACACACACACACACACACACACACCACACACTTCTACACACAAATGCTCATACTGAATCTACATGCAATGCCTCAATCCTATATGTGATGTATATAGTTGTACAGTTACACGCATATGCAACACTCACAAACCCAAACATTTCACAAATTATCACTAATACCATTACTATGAATCAGATATTATTCTAAGTGTTTTACATGTAGTATCACTGGGATCTCACAACCATTGTATGAAAAAAATACAATCACTATCCCAATTTAATGAATAAAAGGCTGTTGTAGTCAAAATAATGGCCTCCCAAAGATGTCTTCCTCCAAATCTGGAACTGTGGCTATGATGCCCAAATAGCAAAAGAGACTTTGTGAATGTTAGGGATCTGGATACAGGGAAATTATTTTGGATCACCCAAGTGGTCCTGATGCAATCACAGGAATCCTTTATGTGAGAAGAAGGAGGATCTGAGTCAGAGAAGTGAATGTAAAGACAGAGGCAGAAGTCAGAGAGAGAGTGAAGAGGCTACACAGAATGCCTTGAAAATAGGGGGAGCAAAGTATGCAGGTGAACTCTACAAGATGGAAGCTGGAAACAGCAAGTAAATGGATTCTCCCCTAAAGCCTCCAGAAGAAACTCAGCCCTGCTGAGATCTTGACTTCAGGACCTCTGACCTCAGAATTAAAGTATGCTAAATGTGTGCTGCTTTAGGCAACTAAACGTGTGACGATTTGTTACAACAGCAAGAAACGAATACAGAAACTGAGACTTTATTAAATCGGTAACTTGTTTAAAGTCATGCACATGGTCATCAGCTGATCTGGGTTATAAAATCTAGCACCTGGCTTTAAGGAGTGTGCTAAACATCAAACATGATTTTCCCAGAACCTGTTTGCACAGACATATTATAATTATAATATTCTGACATAAAATAACACACACACACATATATGCATGTGAGTGTGTGTGTTTCACACATTTACACCACCAGATGCCTATGATTCTCATTCAACAACCCAACAGGGAGAGAAACCTGCACTAGCATCTTTTGCCAGGACTCAAACTGACACGAAGGCTTTGGCTACATTTAACTCACCTGCCAATAGGCTTCTACAGACATCAGTGACTGATCTGTGGGAGAAAGACCAAAGCAGAAAAGTGGTAAAAGGGAAAACAACTTATTCGAGCCAAAACCTCCACAGATTCTCATCTTATTGAATTTTCAAATACATTCTTACACATTCTCCCCCCACTGTATATATACACACACATAGAGATACAGATGATATAGATATAGATATAAATATAGATATATTATAGATATATAGATATGTACTGGTATGTTATGTAATAAAAATATAGAAATAAAAACAAAGATTTCCTATTTTAAAGTAATACTGGTCTATCATAATAAATTAGCAAGATTAACTTAAGGGTATTTCCAATTGTAATAAAAAATATATTCAAACTTTATGATAAGGTTTACATGTATGAACAAAAAGGTCATTGATTCAAACTCATTTATTTATTCATTCACTTAATAAATGAGTGTTAAGTGTTTCAGTAAGTGGGGATATGGAAGATATTACATTTTAAAGGAAAATACATTAATAAAAGAAAAATGTAGGTTTGTATAAATTCTATGGGAAAATAAATGGGATGAGACAAAGTAATTTTTTTAAAAATCAAAATAAAATATAAGAAGAGATCTTAAAAAAGAAATTCAAGAGTCTCACAAATAATGAAGATAAGCAACAAACATGCAACAACACACAGATAACGGAAATCCCTAAAGTAGGAAACGAAAACCAGTGATTAGAACAAGTAACAAAACACATAAATTAAGAAAACTTTCCTTAAGTAATAGTAATACTAATTAATATTTAAGTTAGGTGTTAAAGAACACTACATAAATCTAAACATATCATTCCCAAATGACTAGGACCAAGACATACTCTAGTAAAACTGTTGGACTTTAAAGAAAGAATTTTTTAAAATCCCTTGGTCATCTCACAAAAAGAATACAGAATTTAAAATTTGTGCAGGAGGACAATAGAGTCTGATCAGATTTTCCACAGAAATGGTTTATGCCAGAAAAGTTATGGAAAAAAATATTTAAAACACTAAAAAAAAAAAGTAAGAAAACAATTTTGTATCCAGAAAAATTGGCATTTAAGTATAAAGGGTACAAGCATGCACAATCTCAGATAATTTTGTTCCCATGAGCCCTTCTTAAGAAATCTACTAAATAATGAGCTGCAGACAATAAAATAACTACAAAGACCTCAGCATAAGCATTGGTAATGAGAATACACAGTTACATGTAGAACTTAACACTAAATGAGGGTTAAAAGGGAAAGTTTATATATAATGTTGTATAGGGACATATAAAACGGGGGAAATGAAGATAGCATATTTAAAGTACAAAACTTAACTGTTTTTAGTAATCATAATTAGTGGTCGCAGTATCATTAGATAAGACTGTTTATGTGTAATATGAGGTTGTTGATATAGGCCAGAAAAGACAGAGCCAAACTGAAGAAGGTCCCATTTAACATGATAGCAAAATTAAGGCTTCAATGAGGTTAACAATTGTGATTTATTGAAACTACTAAATATTTTTAAATCCATGAAGTCATAATGACATTAAGAAGACAAATTAAACTAATTGGTCATCTTCTGAGTATGATGGAAACAACAAATTATCTTGAAAATTGGATAAGCAAAGCAAAAGAGCATTTATCCTGAACTTCCTCTGTAAGTACTACTACTGGGTTATTCAGTATTACAGGAAGAAAAATAACTCCTTGTGAAATTAGTCCAACTAATAATTTAGATTTAGTGATAGAGTTAAATATCATCATTTTGCTATTCCCAAATGAATTAATGGATTTAGACTTTAAGCATCAATGGTTTCAAATAAATGTTTCAGTAGTGTGAACCAGACATCGTGTGCCTGTGATAAAAGATGCAACATCAGCTATAATCTTGCCACCATGATTAAATCTGATTCTGATCAACTATCTTGACCCAGCTGTCTGTTTATAGGAAACACAGAAGACAGAGAAACATGGCAAATTATTTCATGAATATGTAATCAGCAAAATTTAGACTGTGGGAAAAACCTACAGGTCACAAAGCCTTGGATCTTCAACAGATAAATTATAGATATAAGAAAGAGTTGGAGGGAGAACCTATAGGTTAAAGAAATGTAAGAGATATGAAGTTCAAAAACAATGGGTGAGACTAAAGTACGGTGTCCAGGAATCCATGTTTGGATGATAAAACTATAAATACACTAAGAAAGTTGCTTTTCTGAAAACCAATACGGTAGTTACTTGTGGAGAAAAGGAGGGGCTTTGATTATGATGGGGGCACATGGAGGGGCTTCTGGAGTGACTGACAATGTTATATATTTTTTGACATCCTTGTGGTTAATAATTCTTAAACTATAGCCTCTTTTTGCATGGCTTTCTGGGTCTGGGATTCGTGTTACAATAAAAAAAATTAGAACAATGATATGGAATGTCATGTTTTGGGGCTTGATACAAATACAAACAGCTCAACACTAGTTTTCTCTTACCTTGTGTGTCCCATGCATTCATATTGCATATCTGATTTCTAAAATTCTTTGAGCTTGTGAACTTTGCTCTAGTTTTTCTACATCTTTTAATTTTTCAGAGCAGCAATGAAATTTGTCTCGAAAACCTCCTGAGCAGAGAATTCTGTCCTTTCCGTTACTGTGAAAGAATGGGGCTCTCTCAATAACACTTACCTGTGGATTCCCAATGAATGGTGACCTCGGTTAATCCATCCTATATATCTGGAGATCCCAACTTTTGGCGGGATCTTTTAAAGACACTTATAAATATTAGATATATTTTATGGCTATATATCTTATACAATACATATCTATATATACATATATGTAATAGTAGATATGTCTTTGATGAATGGTAAATTGCTAGCCAAATGTCTTCTATAATAAATTTTGTCACTGAATTTATTTTGATATGTAAAATCTGGATACAACGGTGCCTGCTGAGATTATCAGGTTGCTTCCAAAGATAGCTGAACAGAAAGTGTCTTTTCAAAGAGGTGATCCCCAAATAGAAATTATATATATATGATGTGTATTCTAAACACACTTTAAATTTAGTATGATTTTATATTCATATATATCCAATCTACACAAACATATGCACACTTCAAAATGAAATGAAGTTGAATGCAGAGATTTATAAAGTAATATTGTATCAATAAAAGCACTATAAACACAAATGAATGTGAACCATATAAGATAGTTATAACATAAAGAGAAGATAAACAAGGATTTTAAATAAAAACAACGAGACTGAGTCAACACAAGATAAAGATTACTAAAAATCAGGTTTCTTGATAAAGGGACTGTAAAAGTAATTTAACTGGGACTATTGACAAAGATCTCATTATAAAAAGGATGCTAAAATGGTGAAAAATGGCAGATTTCTAATATGAAGATGAACACAAAGCATAAAGTGATACACGAATAACATAAGAACACAATGAAGAAAGAGATTTAGAGGACAATAATTTCAAATATTTTGGAAAATAAAAGGAGATCACAAGTTTGAAAGGAAGTAAAGATATCTCATATTAGTTTTTCAAAGTCATTATAAAATAATACCCATCAGTAGAAAAGGCTAGAGTCATAGGTGCAGCAGTAAATATGTTACACTAAACAATGGCATAACAATATTACAGACAAAATTGCAATGTTCAATAGCATGAAGACACAGGTAAACAGTTATAAGAGAAAAGGATATCAAGATCCTTTCACAGACATGAAAATGTAATGATGAGCAAAGCAGAAAATAAATAGTATTTTTTGTGGGGAAGGCAGGTGTAATTACAAAGAATTTGAAAAGAGGCAAAAATGAGTTTAATGCATTAGAAATACATTCATTTCAAAGACGATTTTAAATGAGGAAAATGCTCAGCTGGAAGGAATTATTTGTAAACGGGAAAATATGGATAAATTATACAAGGAAAACTAACAAAAAATAAAAAATCTACAACATACCCTGTATGTTATCTAAAGCTTATAATGATCATTAGTGGACCCTATTTTTAACTGTTATTTATAATGAAGAAAATAAGAATTTAAAAGAGTAGTCTGGCATTGAATTTTAGTTTTGGTGAAGAAAATGAACAAGAGTATATAAATTAAAGACAATAAATAATTAATTCAGGGTTTTCTTTAAAAATATGTTTAGTTCTCAACGTAGTTTCTGATTCTTTAGATGAAGAAATAAGATGACTTTATTTGAAATGAGAAAAAGTGAATGAAATGCACATTTTGTCAATGTCCTGAAATTGAATAATTATGTTGACTTATTTTCTCACTTGCCTGCAGAGGGCACAGTGATGAGAACACTGATGGAAACTGGACGTGGGAAACTGGAAGTGGGCTGGTGCTGCTACGAGTCCCTTAGCACTTATCTGGGAAGGGCTCTTCTAGGGCAGAAGAAGAAAAGATAGCTTTCCAAACAGCATAAATTTTCTGAAGATGCATTTGGTTGTGTGAGGGGTTGGCTGCTCAGTGCTTTTGGCATCTGGGCTAAGTTCCCCCTTCTTTTTTGTTTCTCAGGTTCCCCAGGTTTTTTCTCTACCTCCTTTACCCTCCCTCATCACAGTCCTTTCATTCCACAGATCCCAAAGAACCTTCTTGGCTCTTCGAGAAAGTACCATATAGAACTTAATGTGACAGAGCCTAAACCACCATGGCTGAAACCTACATATTCTCAGCAGGGCAGTTTATGAAGCAGTGATCTGGCATAGATGGTAATACTTGAACTCTATGCTGGGGAAAGTCTCTCACTCACAAAATGAGCAGCGGAAAATGAGAACAAGTTAAATTGTTCATTTCAAAACAGGTGACAGTTTACGTCCTGCCAGCAGTTCATTAAAAGCAGTTAGAAAAGATTTAAAGATAATAAGAATAAATAAATAATTTAAGTATAATTTAATTATATAGATGATCTTCCACGTTTGTACACAATTAGGAGTATCATGTTATATGTGCACATGGCTTTACAATTTACAAAATCTTGACATATGTTATCCTTCTGATTATATGGGAGTTACAGGAGACAGTGACATTTATGTATCCCTAGGTGACCTGACACCTCTCTTTTCCTTGTTCTCAGACTGAGGTTTAAGTCCCTACTCTGTCACCACCTAGCTATATGATCTTAGGTAATAATAATGACTAATATTTCTTGACTGTTTAATAAATGGCTGGTACTTTTGTAAATCCTACATATGTACTTACTCATTTAATTCCAAATCAGTGAAGTCGGCATTATTATTTTCAAACCATTTTTTTAATAAGGAAAATGAGACACAGAGATATTATGAACTTTCTCTAATTCACTTGGTCTTTATTTGTTGAGCTGATTTTGCACCTAGGCATTCTGATTGCAAAACTATTCATAAAGTCGATATTCTGCTTACCTTCCTGATAAGTCACTACCTTTCTGATCTTCTATTCTTCTGTTTAATAAGTGAGATAATACGGCTGTGAGATACATGATGGAAAGCAATTAATACATGTCTGGTAGATAGTGAATAATTATTAAATAATTACACTACCATTCTTTAGGAATCTGAAATAATTGCAACTCGGGAATTTAAGTTTTCAATGTAATTTAATTTAATTTATGAAACTTACATGGCTGAAAGTAGAGTAGCGTGGTCTACAGTCATAGTTGTATGGGCTAAAATCCAGTGCTCCGAATCATACAGAATTGTAATGTGTTATGTAGTTTCACTATAAGATCAATAGCAGGTTAATAGACAGGTGGGTTTGAAGGAGTAGCCCGGGATTGAGGACCTCAGTACTGGGAGAGTAGTAAAGATTAATACTACCAGGTATGGTGTTCCTCCTGAAACCTCACACTCAGTGTGAAGGCCTAGACTGTGACATACTTAAGGGTTGGTGGTCTAATAGAATTAAAGGCCCCAGGGCAGCATTTCTCTGGGTCTCTGTTGCTTCACTTCACTGCTAGGAACACTTACTTACTTCCTTTGATGTAAAATGTCTGACTCCTGCCTTGAAACTGTGGCCAGGGATGCTTCACTACAGAAATCAACTGTCTAAATATATTCTAATTCCTGACCTTACCTGCCACAAAAGTTTGGGGGATATAAGATAGTTCATTCACTGTAGTTTCATTAACACATACACGTTATTCGATATACGAGGTCTGACAATTAAGTTTGTGATTTCATCCTAGAAAAGTGCTACAGACCTCATTGCTAAATAAGCACTATGGTCACCTCTGAAATACACCCCTTGGGAAGCTATGCATCGACACCAGCACCTAGTCTACCCATCAAAGCAATTTTAGAACTCTTTTTCTGGAATGGTCATAAGAGCTGTCATCATATTACCCTTGATGTCCTAAATGTCATCAAAATGTCTTCCTTTCAATATTTCATTTATGTTTTGGGTAAATAAAAAAAAAATTATTGGGGCCAGATCAGGTAAGTACGGAGGGTGCTCCAATACAATAATTTGTTTACTGGCTAAAACCTCCCTCACAGACAGTGCCATGTGAGCTGGTGCATTGTCATGATGCAAGAGCCATGAATTGTTGGCGAAAAGCTCAGGTCGTCTAACTTTTTTCACACAGCCTTTGCAGCACTTCCAAAGAGTAAACTTGGTTAACTGTTTGTCTAGTTGGTACAAATTCATAATGAATCCTCTGATATCAAACAAGATCAGCAACATCGTTGCAATAAGTTTGTGATCTTAATTGTCCAACCTCATATCCATAATCTCACATAATTATCATATTCCTTCCCTCTCTCTCTCTACTTCCCCCTTTCTGCTTTCCTTCTTTCCTTCCCTCCCTCCTTTCTTTCCTTCCTTCCTTGCTTCTTTCCTTCCTTCTTTTCTTCCCTTCTTGCTTTCTTTCAAATATCTGTTATTTTTCAATTACAGTTGACATACAATATTATATTAGGTTCAGGTGTACAACATAGTAATTAGACATTTATATAACTTTCAAAGTGAGCACCCCGACAAATCTACTACCCATCAGACACCATAGTTATTACAATATTGTTGACTATATTACATACGTTATATGTTACATCCCCGTGACTATTTTGTAACTACTAATTTGTACTTCATCTCTTCCCCTTTTCACCCAAACACCCCTCCCATCTGGCAACCATTAAAATGTTCTTTGTATCTATGAGTTTCTTTCTGTTTTGTTTGTTCCTTTATTTTGTTGTCTAAATTCCACATATAAGTGAAATTGTATGGCATTTTTCTTTTTCTGACTTACTCCACTCAGCACAATACCCTCTAAGTCTATGTATGTTGTTGCAAATGGCAAGATTACACGTGTTTTTTGTTTGTTTGTTTGTTTTTTGTTTTGTTTTTTTGTGGCTGAATAACATTCTATTGTATATACTATATTTCCCCAAAAATAAGACCTAGCCGGACAATCAGCTCTAATGCGTCTTTTGCAGCAAAAATTAATAAGACCAGGTCTTTAATATAATATAGTATAATATAATACAATACAATATCATATAACAATATAATATCAGGTCTTATACTAATTTTTGCTCCAAAAGACACATTAGAGCTGATTGTTTGGCTAGGTCTATTTTTGGGGGAAACACGGTAATTATTCACATATATAATCTGAAATTATTTTGACATACACAAACCCCATATTAATCAATTTTCCCTTTCATATCAATAGATTTCCTATGTCTGTAATTCATTTTAAGACTAGAATTGTTTTCCTGATATTGTGTTCTTTTTTACTATATCCACTAAATCCCACTTCAATAGAGGCTCTCAGGGAATGAAAAATACACTTAGATATTTAAAACATACAAAGGTTCTTTGCTTGACTATGTCTGTTTGATTTATGCATGTCTGCACTTTATGATGACTTACTTAACAGCAAATGCAGTCTATTTACAAATTCAAAATGAATTAACAAGAATATATATGTTTAAATGCAAATACATATGTAAATTTAAATATAAATATATATACATACATATATATATATATATATATATATATATATATATATAATGTAAATATATGATGTATTTAATTTACCAGCCTTTTTTTTAATTCAATACACATTGGTTACTTGATCCCCATGTGAACCTGTCCCTTCCCTGGCAAAAAAAACTAATACTCTAAAGAATGGAATAGGTTCATTTCTCCAAAATAACTAAATAAAGCCCAGTTCAGATGAAAGTTAGGTCAATGAGTCATGCTAACAACCAGCACTATGCATGTGGCTGGTAGGAAGAACCACCTGATTACATAGCGCAGCAACTAAACAGGGCTGAACAGAGGGACCACAGCTGACAACATGGGGAGTCAGAGCTGCAACTGGAATTTCTTGTTACTAGAAGATACTATATGGCAGTCCAGGTAATTCAAACAACTACTGTCAAGTGGAGTGTCAAAGGGGCTATCTATGGGGAAATGAAGACTCTAAGAATGTCTGCCAAGTATCTGATTGGTGAAAAGTATTGTATACTTTAGCAAATGGTAAATTGTAATGTTTCATTTAAACCAGATATCTACTATCTATCTATCTATGTATCTATCTATCTATCTATCTATCTATCTCAATATATATAGATCTCTCTCTTTCTCTCTCTCTCTCTCTCTCTCTCTCTCTCTCTCTATATATATATATATATATATATATATATATATATATATATATATATATATATTTTAATACAGAGACTACCACATGGTAAGATCAGTAATAAGATTTTGGGTTCCTAAAAGTGTATCCCAATAAAGTTTATTTATTTATTGAAACATAGCAGCTTACATACATAGTAGGTATAAGCTGGGGACATATGGAAACAGGGCAGAAATACTTTTCAATTCAAAGAAATTTGGGCCCAAAAATCAGAGTAAAAATAAGCAGATACTCCTGGGATTATATTGGGCAACCCTGCTCTATCCAGATTGACAACTCTTAAACATGCTCCTTAGCAATTAAGGAATTCATTTTTAATTAAATACTCGCACTGTCATACAGCATAGAAGAAATTCTAGAGAATGAAGCTACAACGGTAAATCAGCTTTCTATCTTGTACTCAGTACCTGTGTGCTCTCTCTGCACTTTCTGTCTAAGTAAAATTTACGTCCCAAAAAACAGACATGAATTTTAAATTATGACTCTTGAAACAATTAATAAATAAGTTAACTTTTGTGCTGAAGAAACTTCTCTGTTATTGTTTGTATTATGGGCATTCCAAAACCCACAAGCCATATGCTAAGCAATGCGTACAATGTCTACATTACACAAGGAACATTATTTTTCCATTATTTTTTAGCACATTTTTAGGACTCAATTTTATACCTATTAAATCATATATATTTTGAAAGGAATGCCAAAGTGATACAGAAAGAATATTAAGCATTTTTGAGAATTGGAATCAATAATTTGCAGCACGTAGTGTATTACTACATAATAGGAGATAAAAAAAGTTTGTCAGTTTAATTCAACAAATATTTAGCTGAACTCCTATTACATGCCAGATGATGTATAAGGTTAGGGAGGCAAAAATAATAAGACATAGTTACCCTCCTTAAGGATCTAGGACGGAGGAACCTAAGAATGGGTTGAATGATAAGGAGAACATGGGGACTCCCTGTAAGAGGGAAAACTAACCAGAGTCCTGACCTGATCGATATGCAAGTATTTCTTCTGTGTCTGGAGAGCACAGGTTTTCACTCAAGCCTAACAATTACACCTCTTAAAACATACCTAGTCTACCAAATTTTCATGTTTGTTACCTGTCATTTTGGACCTTTCTCCTTCTCGTGTCTCTAACACCTTCAGTGTTTTCCCTTTCATTGTTCAAGGGTCTTTAAGTTCTGCTTCTGTTTTTAGGATGCAGGCAAGTAAATCAGTAACAAACTGAGTCTCAGCACTAACAAGAAATCCAAGGTTCACCTCTCTCCATCCCTCATGTTATGCAGGCAGCATCAGAGGCCCAGAAATACTAAGCAACTTTTTCAAAGTCCTACATTTTTAAAGCAAAAGAAAGACTAAGTACTTTTAAGTCTCATCTCAGACTTCTGGAAAGCCTCCAAATTTACTTGCAAGTGCAGGGAAGACTGACAAGAACATAGTTCCAAAGGTACAAAAGGTAGGACTTCAAGTATTGAATTTGGAAAGTATTCAACTTTGTGGTTTCAAACATTTGGAGTCAAACCTCCAATACACAATGGCCATTCCATCAATAGATAAAAGACAGTGGACTACCGTTTCACCCCTTTTTCTTTGTTCCCATTTTCACTTTTGATGTTCTTTCTTTTACTATGGTTTTACTACAAACAAACTGGAAAAACTGCTGCGGGACTTCATTTCCAGCTTTTAAGTACTGGTTACAGAACAGGCAATACATCAAAAGGAGCCTGTCCATAGAGTTTTCAATCAACCGGAGGACACAGACTCACTCCACTGAGAAAGGAAATTGTTCCTCTCAGGAGTGTTCAGAGAATAAGTTGGTCTGAATCTGAACAGCCCTATCTACATTAGTTTTATTTATCTATTTGAGAGTTGAAATGGGAATAAATGAAACTTGCATCTCAGCTGTGAGGATTGAGTAAGACTGACTGAAATGTTTGAGAACAAGCTCTAAGTGACCAGTGAGTAGAGAGATGACTACATTTAAAGCATATGCCTGTGATTTAAGTGCCATGTGAGCAACGTCAAGTACTATTAGCGCTATGGATCATATCCTGGAGCCCAAAAATCTATGGACAGAATCACAACAATTTAAAGTTCTGGGTGAACTTGTATTTTTTAAAAAATAGTTTATGTTTTCACTAATCTTTGGGTAAGTTTAGCATTTCTTTCCGTTATGAATGTTGACAACAAACTGCTGTAGTGTTAATATGTGTTAGTTTTCACCAGCCAAAATCACAGATATTTCCAAATTTTGTGGAAAGTATTTTGAAATATTACTAGGCAACTACATCAGTGATTACACACTCAATTAGATCTTGTTATTTAATGAGTTAATAAAGAAGCAAGCATATTATCATATTACATATTAAAATATAATAACTTTAAGATTGTGTTTTTTCTGATCTATGTATTATGTTTTATGCACTTTAAAACATTATTATGAACCTGAGGAAGGGAGTAGTGGGACACTGTTATAATGGTCAAACACAAACACACAGTTTGGGGCATTACATTTCAAAACTAGATATGTCAGTTAAGCACTTTCATGAGACATGCTAGGTTTCAGTAATGTGGATGAAGCTGGATTGCAGAAGCAGACACTGTTGCTGGCGTACTTATGAGGGCAGAAATGTATGTCTGGCACAGTGTACACATTTATTCAGCAAACTTGAAAGTGGTTCATGAGTTATGTGAGAATGTCTTAAATCAATGAGTGAGTTACAAACATAGGAAAAAATGCAGCAGGAAATTCTTGGGAAGTCTTTGAAATCATCTTAGTTCTAGATCCCACTCAAAGAAATGACTTCAGCTGATGCCTATGGGATATGTGGCAAGATCCAGTCACTCTGACACTGAAAAGGGGAAAAAAAATCAAAAATTGATTTCTCTGAACTAGACCCTGAATAAAAACTTTAAAATATAATTCTTATTCTAAGAAGGGGGCCAAGATAATATTTAGTGAGTGCAAATTCTATGCAGATACTATATTATGCTCCTTATCTGTATTATCTCGTTTTATCACTATAATAATCACATGAGGAACATTTTTATTATTTTCCTTTATGTAACTGGTGAGGGCTCTGAAATCGAGAGATAAGAAGTTTGTCCAAAGTTACTGTCTCGGTCTGTTTGGGGTGCCATAACAAAATGCCACAGACCATGGCTTAAGCAACAAAAACAGTTTTCTCCCAGTTAGGGAGGCTAGAATTCTGTAATCAAGATGGCAACATGGTTGATTTCTGGTGAGAGCTCTCTTTATGGTTCATAGAGAGAAAGAGAATGCACATTCTAGTCCCTATTTCTAATCCTATTGGATCAAGGCTTTATAACCCCATTTAATCTAATTAACTCCCAAAGACCCTTTCTCCAAATACAGTCACATTGGGAATTAGTGTTAATTCTGTATTATAATAGTTAATCAGTATATGAATTGGCGGGGTGGGGAGTGTGTGTGTGTGGGAGTGGAGTGCACAATTCAGTCCACAGCAGTCATAAAATAGTAAGTGCAGTTGCTAGAAATAAAGTTTAAGTCTCTTTGATTCTAGAACTCATATCCTTAACTGCTCCAACACATTGCTTTCCGGGATCACAGACAAGGGGTTCTTAGGCAACTCCAGTCTCAGTGGGAAGCTGAAGTGCTAGTATAATTCAAGGGGGAGGGCAGACTCTCTGGAACAACAGAGTGGCTGATAGCCATGCGCTACATGACAGGGCAAATTCAGTGCTTCTCATCCAGTTCCAATTTTATCTTCACTCCTGGGAACATTTGACAGTGTTTGGAGATATTTTTGGTTGATACAGCTTGAAGGGAAGGTGCTACTGGCATGTACTGCATAGAGGCTATTATAATAACCTGCAATGCACAGAACAGCCCCCCCACACACACACACAGAATTATTTGGCTGACAGTGTTACTAGTGTTGAGGACCAGAAATCTTGGGTTGATCCCATTCAATTCACACACTCTTGCCCCACAAGTAAGTCATACTTTGAACTTTACCTGCTGAACGTGGGGCTGAGTCATCATAAGAATGGCCTCAGCACATGAAGCCAGGCTTATGCAGCATACGCAGCCTATGTGACTCTACTTTGGAGGACCTGAGTGAAGGACATACTAGTACTAAGAGATAAAGTGAGAACAATTAGCAGTGAATTCATTGGATTTGGTTGGTTTTCAAACCTTACAAGATTTGGGGTAGCCGGTTAGCTCAGTTGGTTAGAGCGTGTGCTCTTAACAACAAGGTTGCCAGTTAAATCCCTACATGGGCCACGGTGAGCTGTGCCCTGCATAACTAGATTGAAACAACTACTTGACTTGGAGCTGATGGATTCTGGAAAAACACACTTAAAATAAATAAAAGTTAAAAACAAAACAAAACAAACAAACAAACAAAAACCAGTAATAAGGCTATTCCCATTTTTCAACTTTAAAAAACAAAAACAAAAACAAAAAAACCTTACAAGGTTTGTAAAGATTTTCTATCAAAAAACGTAAAACTTAGAATATATCATTATAGACTCTCAATGGCTATCAGCCTTAAATATTTTCAAATGACAAGTCATATATAATAGTTATGCTTTAATCAACCAAAGTCATATTTTCATGAACTCATTCCCAGAACATGTGAAATTATAATATTCTATGAAATTAATGAAAACGTGTTCTATTTACCTTTCTTGCTAACTATTATAATACAGAATTAACTACAAATGAATTCTTGGCTTTAGCAGGAAAATACTTAGGCAATAAAATTCTATATATTCTCTTTTAGTTTTATTTAATGTATACAATATTTTATTTTTACTTTACAAAGATAATATAGTATTTAAGTTCCTATCCTTAATTATAACTTTCTAGAGTGTATGAACCTGGTCTTTCTTATCCCTTTGTGAATCCTCAAATGTACAAATAGACAAAACACTAAGTAAATGCTGTTCAAATTGTAATCTAAATATTAAAATCTACTTACTCTCTGGTTTTAGACTTTTATCCACGATAAAAATGAGGCAATGATTTGTATCTACTTGGCACTATAAGAATACTGCCTAAAACCAGTGAGCATTCCAGGGTCTTAACTAAATAATTGACATAAAACATATGTTTATTCCAGAATACTAAAAGAACATTTAACAATCTACATTAATTTTAATGATTTTCATATTATGGCAACATCATTAATGATTAATGTTCATAAATGTGTTACCATGACTGCCAAAATGTTTGTTAGATTTTCTTTGCTTATCAAGAATTTCTTTGCTGTGAACACATGATGAAATATACAGATGATGTATTATAGAAGTGTACACTTGAAACCTATGTAGTTTTGTTGACCATGTTCGCCCCAATACATTTTTTAAAGCATTTAGTAAAAAAATAATTTATTGGCTTATAAATAATTGAAAAAATTAGCTACACACAAATTAAAATAATCTTAAAGACCAAGTTGTAAAATTAATTGCATTTTCTCCAGCAAAATACATATCTAGGAGGGTATATTTTAATATATTTTCTATGATGTAAAAGGAAAAATTTTAAACGTGTAAGACCTACAAAGTCTTAAAATGAATTGGAGACTTTTATTTACTATTCTGCCTTTTGTCATTACTTTACTGAGGTTGACTTCTAAGATTACAAAAAAAAACTGCTAAAATTTAAAAAATGTCACCATTACTCACATCTCAAACACAGAAGCAAGACTCCTGTAGTCACAAAATACAAACTCTCTTCCAAAACTCATGGGGAATTAGAAAAACATACATATATTTTTTCCTGTGGCAACTATTATTACATTCTAAATTTAGAGTCAAGGCTTCCTATTGCTATTACAAAATATGTCTATGAGCACCTGATAAATCAGAAGTGAGCACTTGTTTCTTTATAATTGGGTAATATCATCAGTGGAGGAAAAATAATAGGTCAATTATTATTATTTGCCTATTCGAGTGAATATATTGAATGAAAATTAGTGTATTAAAATATTTATGTGCCTTAATAATTAAACAACTAGTCAAAACAGTACATCGTTTACCTCTGCAGACAGAGCCTGAGCTGATAACTCAATAGAAGAAAAAAAAAAAACACATATGCAAATATAGGACCGTGGACAGCCTTTACAACAGACTTTAAGATATCTTAGTCCACCTTCCATAAGAAACATTCTTTAAAAAGGTGTTAAGTGCTGATGTTTTACCAGATGGAATAATTTTTCAAGAAAGTGAGAATGTGGAAATTATTGAAGCCAAAGAAGGTGACTAATTGTCGTTGTAGCCACTACTTCAAGACAAGCAGCAAGGTGACCCTGGAAGAATAGAGAGAGTATATTCCAGTAACCCCGTACCCTGTCTCCTACTTCCTGTTAGTCAAAATTTGCCACATGGATATCTATTCATCTTTCAGTTTGTCTCACCCATCCTCTTTGGTGGTTACTGGGCAGACACCACTTCACGAAAGTGGTAGTAGCAGGAGAGACCCCAGCTCCCTGGTTGACCTCTGGAGGAACAATGCTGGACACCAGGGGTGCAGAGCAATGGCTGAGGTGGGCTAAGTAGTCACGTGTCTGGGTGACAGATAAGGCTGAGAAAACCTGTTGACACTCATATTATATAATCAATGTAAGCGATACAGGTTTTGAAGTTACATCATACTATATTTTTCTTGTGTATGCACATGATTTTTTTTTTTTTTTTTTTTAACAATATGGCAGACAGTAGCTGCCCCATGCAGTAGGGACATTAACAAACAATGTCACACATCTTTAACCTTGTTGAGTCTTCCAGAGATAGAGGGTTGGCAGATTCTGTCCTCAAGGATATTACAGTATAGTTAGAGAGAGCAAAGATGTTTTTCTTTAAGTAATATATGGTTAAAGATTGTCAACTATTGAACAGTAACATAAAAGGTAAGTGTCAAAAGATTATAGATGTGACAAAATAAATTCACATGTGTTAGCTAAAACGTTTTCAGTAACCAAGTTATTTTTCATTAATGTGAAGTAATTAATATAGCACTAGTTTATCTATAAGTAAAATATTTATCTGGTAAGCTGAGAGAGTTTAAGGAAACCAGACAGAGAAAAACAAAGCACCCAACAAATGCAGCACACTTTTTCTCATAAAAACAAATATGTTTTTATGAGAAAGATTATAGGTATATATCTCCCCATTCATCAAATGGAAAAAGGGTAAATTTTTACCTTAGGGTAAACTTGGATAATGATTTTTTTTTTTTTTTTTAATATATGTAATACTACACTATCTGGTACGACATTATCTAAATGTTTGAAAATTTGTAGAGAGAACAGTTCATCGAAATTATTGCCTGAATTTTGTTTCCACGTGTGTATTTAGCACATCATATCAGGCACAACTCTGACTATGTCATTAGAGGAAAAATTACAAATTTTCTTAAAACTTATTCCATTAATTCAGTAACTGAAAAACATCAATCTAAGTAATTATATTTCCCAACACAAACCCAATTGAACATATATGTGGGCAACACATGTGTGTGCACGTACAAATACACACAAACACAGACTCAGGTACTGAGAAATGTATAAATTATTGCCAAAAATGTTATCTTTACTCTACTGAATAAATGTATATATGTGTGCCTGTTTCATATACATTATATATGTAAGTATATATCAATATATACATTTATGTTTTATAAAAAAAGTAATTTTAAACTTGCAGGAGATTTTGATTTCCAAATTGATTAGGAGTATCTGACTTCTAAGACAAGAGACCATCCTAATTTTTTTTAATAAATTTAATTTGTAAATTTATAGTTTGAAATAACTTTTATATGAATAAAATAAGCTGTAAAACTTTGTTTACATGGTATCATTTCTTAGTAAAATATTTACTACATAAAATCATGCAGAAAATATACTAAATGAACAAAATGACTTTTTAAGTCTCAACAACAGCAATGGGTTTCTTTTGTGCCTATTTCTTGTCTAGGAATATTTCTGCACTGTGTTACAGAGCATCAGTTACTCAGAAATGTCTTGCTGGACATTCCCAGACTTTCTATCTTTGATAGGTGAATCTATCAAAAGCTAAAATGTATGTCTGCCATTTCTTTAAAACAATTCCAGCGGAGATAATATCAGGACTATGGTCCACTTCCAGAAATAAAGTTATTCTACGTGGTAAATATAAACAACAACAAAAATAACTGAAACAATTTGTATGACAATAAAACAACATGTTATATGATTTATTTTATTTAATTATTTAAAATGTAAAATCTTACCTGATTTTGTGATAGTCTGATATTGTTTAAATTATGAGTATATCCATGACATAAATCAAAAAAGTTTATCTAATTAATAGTTAATTCAGATGTCTCTATTTTTATTGATAACAAAACAAAAGCCTACCTAATGTTGGTAAAAGAGAAATAAACAGCAACTAGAATTAAGGCTGCATAATAGCGTCCAGCATACTAGGAAATCTTTTTTTTGTCCAAATACAAATGAGTTTACAAAATATACTATAATCCATTAAAAAAGAAATAAAAACACATGTCCATACAAAAATTTGTACAAGGATGTTTATCACAGCATAATAGCCCCAAAGTGGAAAGAACACAATGCTCATCAGCTGGTAATAGATAAACAAAATGTTATATAACTATAAAATGGAATAGTCTATTGCAATAAAAAGGAATGAAGTACTGATAAACGTGACAAATGGATAATCCTTGAAAATATCATACTAAGGGAAATAAGCCAGTTACAAGACCATACATTACATAAAATTTCCAGAATTGAAAAATCTACAGAAATGCAAATTAGTGGTTGCCTTGGGCAGGAGTATGGAGAGTGAATAGGAGTGACTGTTAATGGGTATGGTGCTTCTTTTTGTCATGACAGAAATGTTCTAAAATGGACTGTGGTAAATGTTGCACAGCTCTGAATAAATTTTAAAAACTATTAAATTACATACTTCGACTGAATTTTTAATTTGTGAATTACATCTTAATATAGCTCTTTTAAAAAGATCTCCATGAATGTTTTCACAACTTTGTTCACACTCATTAAAAACTAAAAGTGGTCCAAATATCTTTGAACAGGTGTGTAGATAAGCAAACTGGAGCACATCCGTAAAATGGAATGGCATATAGTTAGCAATAAAAGGGAACAAATTAATGATTCAAGCACAAAATGGATAACACTTAAATGCATTTTGGTATATAAAAGAAACTGGACTGAAAAAGCCATATATTTAAAAATTCTATTTATATGGCATTCTGGAAAAACCAAAACTATAGAGATAGCAAAAAAGATCAGTAGTTGCCAGGCATTGGACAAGGGAAAGATTTTACTTACAAAGATGACACATAGAAAATTTCCGGGTAATAGAACTGTACTGTAAAGTACTCTAGTGGATACCACATATTTACATAGCTTTATACATTTACCAAAATCCATAGACGTGTACCCAATAAAGATCATACCTCAACATATACATTTTTTTTACAGAAACTCAACCAGAAAGTTTGAGAAACCCAGGATGGAATGTGAACTGTGACAAATTTATCTAGCTAGCTGTATTGTAAATGTATGACATAACCTCAGTGAAAGGAATGGGACTAAGTGACTTTGGAAAATGTTTGACTTGATACTCTAAGGCTAACTATAAAAAGAACTCTAGACAAAGACTGTACTCTAGATAGTAAATGTATTTCTCACACATTTACAGAGTGTGAATTCTACTACTTTACATGTATACCAGGAATGAAAGAAAAAGTAAACTGTGTAGATAACCAGTACCGGTTAATCATTGTCAGAGAAAGAAGCTACAAATAATCCATGAAGGAATGCTATAATAAACCCACGGGCACTAGGTTAGAGGAGGAGATGTTAGTATGAACTCGTCATTTTGGTTTCTAAATACTATTTTTTCAGGAAAGAGTCAGAGCTCATTGGAAGAATGGCTGGTTTTAGGCAAAGGGGGCAAGAGGAAATATATGTGAGTGTATGTGTGTGTGTGTGTATACACGTATATATATCTGGGTCATATTACAGTGCTAGAAGGAAGGTCTTTACAAAGTGCTCAAAAAACGAAAGGACAGGAGCATGTTGAAAAGACACATGAGCCAATCTGGAAAAGATCCCAATGGCACAAGTAAGAAAAATTTTTACAAAATAAATAACATGGATTATATTGTGACCTCAAGACTGAAATAAATATTGATGAATCTACACTGCTATAGATGAGTGACTGATATAATAAATGATGAAGGGATAAATCTTCTTTACAAAAGAATTCCAAACATAAATGCAAAAGAGGAATATTGAAAAACATCATTACAACACCACAGAAATATGTGTTGCAGGATCCACTGATGAATGCTAAAATCAGTGGACAAAACTTTAATGAGCAGTCTAGTTGCATACCATCAAAGTACCTTTCCTTAAAAACTTCTTAATTTCTGTGGTGGTTTTAACATGTCTACAGGTACTTTGATGTTTCTTACACCAATGGGTGGAACATAATTCCCTTTTCCTTAGACTTAGTGACTCGTTTTAACAAATAGACACATTCAACAAGTAATACAAGTGAATATCATGTTGATATCCTGTACTCTCTGATATGATATGTGATGAGAAAGACACTTCAAGTCTGGTATTTTGTCCAAAACCTATAATCCCAGTCTAATCATGAGAAAATATTAGACAAGTCCAATTCTACAAAACATCTCCCCAGTTCTTTTCAATACTGTCAAGGTCATGAAAGGCAAGGAAAAACCAAGTAACTGTCACAGATAACAGGAGATTAAAGATACTTGAAGACTTAAATGCAACATAATATCCTGGATTGGATCCTTGGACAGAAAAAGGACCTTAGTGGAAAAACTGATGAAATATAAATAAAGTACACAGTTTAGTTAATAGTACTTTAGCAATGTTCATTCTTAGTGTTGATATATGTATCGTGGTTATATATATTTTTAACATTGGGTGAAGACAGGTGAAATGGGAACTCTCTGGACTATCTTTACAACTTTTCTGTAAATCTAAAATTATTTCAAAATAAAAAGATAAAAAATAAAATAAAATATAGATTCTGGATTTTCAAACAAAACAAAAGTGATTGGTGTGGTCCAGGCAATTTATGGCAAATACTCATTCCACTGAGTTTTATTTAAGTCTTTGCCTGCCTTAGCAAAACTATTTTATCTACTTTTTGTGCAAAGACTCTAATTTATCAACATTCTCAGTAAGTCTGTGATTCTGACTGGGGTTCTAAAGTGACAGAGGGGCCTCTTGAAAACCTGAAAACAAATAAACAAAAGATACAGAAAAGAATAAACATTAGCATTTATTATGTGCTTAAAATCTGTCAGAAACTGGAGTTGACAGGCACGTATTTCCTCATTTATTTCTCCCAACGAGCTTATGGAGTAGTCACTTATAATCTTTTAAATGGGTGGAAATTAGTTCAGAACTGTAAGTTAACGAATAACATACATATCACAAAGTGGTATGGCTGAGCAATCCTATGCTAAATCCTATACACTTAAACATTATGCTATACTGTCTCTGCATGTAAGTTTTGCAGAAGAAAGCATTTAAACATTTTTATTAGTTTCCACTCAGGCCAGTTTAGCTGTATATATGTGTGTGTGTATATATATATATATATATATATATATATACACACACACACATATATACATATGTATATATACATATATACATATATACATATACGTATATATGTGTGTATATATATATATATACATACGTATATATATACATATATACGTATGTATATATATTTTTCATGAATATGTAGATGCAGAAGAAAAAAATGAGTAATGTCTATGAGAAATATATAAACAAATTGCGATGATGGCCAAGAAAAGTCCATTAGGCCTTTTCATTTAAAACGGAAAATGTGGTTAACTTCTCTTTTTAAAAATAATTATTTAGTGAGATTGTGCTCCAACCTTCTTTATTCCATCAATCTTTAAGAATGTTCCCTTAGGTGATAATAGGAAGTGCTGAAGAGGCTGCTACAGTAAATCAGCTTTGCATCATATACTATGTATTTCAAGGTGATGGATTATAGGTTGAGAAATCATGCTGATCACTGGATATCACCACTGATAGACTAGGGTCAATCCAAAGTCATCCAAATATTTTTGAACATTAATCAGTGCAAATATCATAGGCTTAGAGATGGAAAGAATGCCATTGATTATAAATAATCACTATCTTATATAGTATTTAAATTTATCAACAGGGAGGAAAAAGTATAATTTTTGAAAGCTATTACTATAATATACCATTGTTAAGTGATTAGTTTACTCCACAGTTTTCATCCATGGAAAAATTTAAGGGCAAATATTAAAGGTATATAGAATGTATGTTATATCCAAAGATATTAAATCTCAATGCATTTTTTTAAAAATTGAGAAATTATTTACATACAATGAAATGCACAGATTATAAGTGGAATGAAAAATTTAACATATATATATATATATATATATATATATATATATATATATGTATATATATTTGTGTAACCACCATCACAATAAAACATATGGGATATTCCCATTACCCCACAAAGTTCCTTTGCCTTTTTGTATTCAAGCCGCCCTCTCCTATGCACTCATCCCACTCCCACCACTACCAACCCTGGACCCCGTGACCACTGTTCTGATTTCTGTTAAATTAGTTCAGTATTGCCTACTGGAACTTCATATGTATTGAATAACTTGGTGTTATTTTTTTCATGTGTCTGGCTTTTTCACCTAGCATAATCTTTTGGAGATTGATCCATGTTTCAAATTTCAGTCGTTTGTTTTCTAATGCTGAATAGATTTCCATTCGCTAATTATGCTATGATTTCTTTACCCATTCACCTGTCAAAAAACACATGGATTATTTTCCATTTGGGTCTATTATAAATAATGCTGCTGTGGTCTTGCTTGTAAAAGGTGTGTGTGTGTGTGTGTGTGTGTGTGTGTGTGTGTGTGTGTACAGACATTTTTTTTTTCTTTTGGTTAAGTATCTAGATGGGGATATCTGAGTCATATGGTGAATATATGTTAAATTTTATAAGAAACCAATAAAAAATATTCCAAAGTGGTTTTATTGTTTTACATTACCACCAGTAATGCATGAGACTTCTGGTTGATTTATAACATAACCATTGTTTGATGCCATCAGATTTTTAAATTTTAGGCATTCTGTTATATACGTAATGGTTTCTGATTATGCTTTCACTTTGTATATCCTGATGATTAATTATGCTGAACATGTTTTCATGTGTTTGGTGGCTCTTCACATATTTTGTATAATGAAATATCTGTGCAAATATTTTGCCCACTTTTATTGGACTATCTTCCCATTATTATGTTGTAGGAGATTTTTATTGAGTATGGGCAAGTCCTTTTTCAAATACACATATATGTCCTAAACTGTAATTTTACCACTTTTTTTTTTATTTTGTGTCCTGAAATCTACTTACCCAACCTAACATCAAAAACTATTTCCCTTAGTTTAATTCTAGAAATCTCATATTTTAAACTTTTACATATAGGGCCATGATTAATCTCAAATTATTTTTTGTGCATAATGTGATATAGGAATCAAAGTTTTATATTCATTGGCTACAGATATCTAGCTCTTTAGTATAATTTGTTCAAAAGGCTTACTTTTCTTCATTGGAATGCTTGGATGTCTTAGATCTATATTTAGATTCTATTCTGTTTAGAGATCAACTTGTCTACTCTTATGCTAAAATCCATTTTAAGTTTTGAAATCAGATAGAGTAAAGACTACAATTCTGTTTCCTTTATGAAGTTATTTTGGCTTTTTAAAGTATTTTACATGTCTATGTAAATTGTGTAAACAGATCTATGAACATATCTTTCCATTTATTTGTATCTTCTATTTCTTTCATCAATGTCTTATAGTTTTAGTGTACAGATCTTTCACCTCCTTAGTTATATGTATTATTAAGTACTGTATTGCATTAGACAGTATTATAAAAGGGATTAGTTTTCTTATTTTTTAAGTATATCATTGTTAGTGTATAAAAATACAAAAGAAAATGTCATATGTTGGTGTTTGCATCCTGCAACTTCATTGAATTGATTTATTATTTCTAACAGTGTTAGTGGAGTCTTTAGGGTCTTCTATGTATAATATATCATCTGCAAACAGACAATTTTAACTCTTCGTTTCCTATGTGGATGCATTTTATTTTTCTTGTCTGTTCTAGCTAGGACTTCCAGTACTGTGTTGAATGAGAGTGGTAAGAGTGGGCACCTTTGTCTTCTTTCTGAATTTAGAGGAAAACATGTCAGCTTTTCATTATTAAATATGATGTTAGCTGTGAGTTTATCATATATGGCCTTCATTATTTTGAGATGTGTTCCTTTTACACCTAAGTTTTTAGTATTTTTATCACGAAAGCATGTTGAATTTTAACAAATGTTTTTCTAATTGATTGAGATGATCATATGATTTTTAACTTTTACTCTATTAATGTTGTGTATCATGTTTATATTTTTCAAAATATCTTTCAATTCCAAAACTTCCATTTGTTCCTTTATATCATTTATTTATTTATTTATTTATTTATTTATTTATTTATTTATTTATTGCTGAGGATTTGCACTTGCTTATTTGGTTAAAGAATGTTCATAGTTGAAATCATTTTTATGATGATTCTTTTTAAAATCTTTGTCAGATAATCTTAAAATATGTTCATTTTTTTATGATAAACTTCCAAACTGTTTTCCAAAGTGATGCGCTATTTTTATTCCCACCATCATTGCATGAGTTCCAGTATTTCCACATTGTCACCAGCACTTGATATTGTTAGCTGTTATTATTATTATTATTTTTTTTTAATTTTAGCCATTCTAACAGGTATATAGTGGCATTTCATTGTTATTTGAATTTGTATTTTCCTAATTATTATGTTCAGCAAATTTTCATATGTTTACTTGCCACCTATATGTCTACTTAGGTGAAAAGTCTATTCAACTATAATTAACATTTTTATAGGGTTTTCTTTTTTTTTTCTTATTGAGGTCTGAGGGTTCTTTATACATCCTATATACCAAATTTATATTGAAAATATTTTCTTCCAGTGTCTTTCTTTTATTTTCCTATTATTAACATTGTCTTTGGAAAAGCAAAAATTTTAATTTACTTGAAGTTCAATTTATTAATTGTTTCTTTTATGGATCCTATTTTGGTGTCATGGCTAAGAAATCTTGAATAACACAAGTTCACTAAGATTGCCTCTTATGTTGTTGGTTTTATTTTCCTATAGATATTTTACAGTTTTAGATTTTACATTTCACTCTAAGATATAATTTGAATTCATTTTGTATATGATGTGCTATATTAGTTGAGATTTTTTGGCATAATTATTCAACTGTGTCAGCATCATTTGTTAAAAATATTGTTCTTCATATGTTGAATTGCCTTTGTATTTTGATTGAAAAACAATTCACTATATATATATATATATATGCAGGAGTCTATTCCTGAACTTTCTATTCTTTTGTGTGATTTATATGTCTTGTCTTTATATTGTTACCACAAGTCCTAATTACTATAACTTATAAATCTCAAAACCAGTTTAAGTTCTTTGACTTTCCTTTTTTAAAAATTAGTTTTGCATTTTCTAATTATTTTGCCTTTTTATTTAAAATGTAGACTAATTTTGTTGATTTCTAATAAATATTTTAATTTGGATTCTATTTAACCTATAGATCATTTTGGGGACAATTAGTGTCTTAACAATATCAGCCTTCCAATACATGAACATGGAATATCCTTCCATTTATTTAGATCATCTTTAATATCTTTCTTTCTTTTCTTTCTTTTTTATTTTTTTCATAATTCTAACCATAAAAGGCATCTACATAACTTGTTAAATTTATATATTGGGATTGTAGGCTTTTCATTGCTTATGGATTTTGTTGTGATTTTGTTGTTGTTGTTTTGTTTTAGCTTCAGTTTCCAAGTGTATATTGACAATATTTTTTGTATGTTGACATTATATCCTAAAACATCCTAAAAGTACTTATTAGTTACTGTAGCATGTTTTTTGGATTCTTGTGGTTTTTTTGGTGCATTTTTTTTTGTTTTGTTTTATTTTGGGTTTTTTTTATATATATAGACCACCATGGAGTCTATGAATGCAATTACATCACTTTGTTTTGAATTAGTGCAGTCACTAAGACTTCCATGGACATGGTTTATAAGATCAATGAAAGTGATTTACTTGTCATGTTCCTGACCTTAGGGGAAAATTACTTGGTTTATCACCTATGATACTTCATCATCTGTTGATATAGTGCATTACATTGAATGTTGTTGTATGAAGAACCACCATTGCAATACTGGGTAAAACTCAGAGTTGCAAGCCATTCTGGCCTAGTATCTAATATCTAATATCAAGATTTTTTTTCAATTTTAACTTTTTTTTAAGATAAACTTAACAAGCTTATTGAAAAATCTAACAGTGGAGAAGGCAACCCAAAATGTTATGTTGAAACCTATACTGTGCCACTAGAAGCATGCAATGAACACTATTTAAATTTTTAAAAATTTCTTAGTAAAAACATGCATCTCATCATACTGTGAACTTTCTTAAAACTCCTTACATTAGCTACCAGGACAAACTCATATCTCTACAGCCTCGTGTATATTTTCCTCTATAGCACAGTCCTCGCTTTCCTCTCCAGCCAATGTTTTGTTTTATAAATTCTATGAAACAGCCACAGTACACTTTTTAGGAAACTGAACAACTTTAAACTCATTATTTTCATGCTTTTCCTATGCTTAAAATGTCCCATGTATATGTTGTACTTTTTTTCCTGGCTTATTCTGATTTCTATTCCAAAATTGAGCAGTGCTGTATCATTCTATGGTGAATATTTTCATTCTTGCCTAATATGTGTAAGGTATCCTATTCTGTGTTTACATAGTGATGAATGTTCTGTATTATGTGCATAGTGTTAAATATCCTACATTGCAAATACTTTTTGCTTTTATTTGCTAATATGTGCCACTAGATTGTAAGCCTTGGACAATTAAAAAAAGAAAAAGAAAACTAGTCCTATTCACTTTATCTTCATCAGGATCTAGCATAATACCCAGCATAGGCACAATGCTTTAAAAACAAAGTTGGGGAATGAATGATTGTACTGATTAATCCAGGTCTAATTAAGTTCAACTCGCAAGAACTTCCTGAGGGATGCATATTCTAGCTTATTTAGCTTATTGGTTTAAAATATATTAGTTCACTCCTGGGAAAGTTATGAGTCTGGATTAGAGAAAAATTAAAAGGCTTTTGGGTAATATACTTTTACTAATTATCTTATCAATTTTGTTTTTCTAGTGAGAGGGGATAAAATGTCCCTTACAAAATTTATTTAATGTGAACACTTTAATAAGTGAAAATCAACAGTCATGATTGTCATGGTTGAGAAATTTCATTACTGCTTCAAATTTAGCCTCATATAAATCATTTTATGATTGGAGAGTAAAGGTAGACCTGGACAACCAAATATAAGAAATAAACCCAGCAGTGTCTCTACATATATGTGGTTTGAAAAACATAAGTAATTGATCTTTTGCAGACTTTTCTTTTGTATGATTTATTTCTAAATGTTTATCTGTGGCAGACAGTTTACAAGTTCATTTTCTCTTCCATATTCTTTACATTTATAAAGATTCACTAGGCTCACCATCACTCCATATCTATCTGGATTTTGCATCATTTCCAGGAGTAAGTCCTTTTCTATCACTATCATTCTTTGGTAATCTTATGTGAGAAAATCAAACTATAGTATAATATGTATACTAGAAATGAATCAATATGTCATTCTCAGCATAAAAACTTTAAATATAATATTTATGAGAAATTCTAGGAAGATACAAATTTTTCTTATTTATACCTATATTACAAGTGCTATGGCACATAGTAGGTATTCAGTAGGGTTTGTTGAATTGACAAACAAGTAGCCTTTTTGACTTGGCCACAGGAATATTCCGACACTATACATATTAATGCATGCAATCATCTCTTTACTTTATCTCTGACTCTTTTGGCCATCTCAGTATTAATTTTCAAGTAATCCACACCTCCAATTCATCCTTGAATCTCAGCCCATCCTTGATCCTCAATATGTTCCTTCAGCTCATAATGTACTCCAGCTGTGATTCACTCTATGACCCATGTTTCATCCTTAACCCAAGTAGTCTTTGATACTATTGACTAATTCTGGTGGGTGGTAGAGATCCTGGAACTTTAGTGAGCAAATTATTTATTTAACATACTTTTCTTGAGAATAATAGTACAACATAGAACCAGAAGTCATAATATATGATTTCGCTTACAAAATCTGACACGAACTAGCTTTGTGACTTTTAATTAGACCTTAATATATTTCATTACATAATGCATGTGATAATGCTAATCCTGTCTTCATTAGAATGTACTTATCATGATGAAATATGTAACGTAACTGGATAAAGTTCCATGGGAGTTTAAGGACATAAAAGAAGAAGGAAAACAAAAGAAAAGGAAAAAAAAAAAAAAAAAAAGAACCTCCTGGAACTAATAATCAATTATAGCAAGGCTGCAGGCTAAAAGTTTAATAAACAGAATTAACTTATTTCTTATATACCAACAATGAACAAACGAAATTTGAAATTAAAAACATAATACTATTTGCATTAGCACCAAAAAATGAACATATAAAGCTAACAGATTATATATAATTAGTATATAGAACATCTACAAAGTTCTGATGAAAAAAATCAAAGAACTAAATAAATTAGGAAATATTCTATGTTCAGTGATAAGAAGACTCAACATTGTCAAGATGTCAGTTTTTCCCAACTTGTCTATGCAACTCCAAACAAAACCAAGCAAGTTATTTTGTGCATAACTATAAATTGATTCAAAGTTTATATGACGAGGCAAAAGACCCAGCATAGACAACACAATATTGAAAGGAAAGAACAAATTTAGAAGATGGATACCCCCCAACTTCAAGACTTACTGTAAAGTAGTAGTAATCAAAACAGTGTGGTATTTGCAAAAGAGACAAATAGATCAATGGAACAGAATAGACAGCCCAGAGATAGATTTTCATTAATATAGTCAACTGTGATTTGACAAAGGAGCAAAGGAAACTCACTGGAGCTAAGATGGTCTCTTCAAAAAATAGCTCTGGAATAACTGGACATCCAAATACAAAACAATGAAACTAGAGACAGACCTTATACCCTTCACCCACACTAACTCAAAATGAATCACAGATTTAAATGTAACATGCAAAGCTATAAAATGTTAAGAAGATAACACAGGAGGAAACCTAGATGACTTTGAGTATGGTGATGCCTTTTTAGATACAACAACAAAGATTAGATTCAAGAAAGGAATAACTGATAAAATAAACTTTACTAAAATTAAAAGTGTCTGCTGTGTAAAAGACATTGTCAAGAGAATGAGAATATAAGTCACAAACTAGAAGAAAATATTAGCATAAACACATCTGATAAAGCACTGTTATTCAAATTATATAAATAATTCTTAAAACTAGGCAATAGGAAAACAAATAACTCAATTAAAAAAAAAAAAAAAAAAAAAACAAGCCAAAGACTTTTAACAGACAAGTTGGAAGCAACTAAGATATCCTTCAGTTGGTAAATGAACAACTACATTTTGGTCTATCCAGACAATGGAATATTACTCAGCACTAAAAATTAATCAGCATCAAGACATGAAATGACATGGAGAAACATTAAAGGCATGTTAGTAAATGATAAAAAGTCAATCTGAGAAGAAAGCATACTTTATGATTCCAAATATATGGTATTCTGGACAATTTAAAACTATGGAGATAGCAAAAAGATCAGTGATTGTCAGGTGAGGTGGATGATTGGGATAGAAGAATAAGCAGAGAAAATACTCTATATTATACCATAATAATGAATACACATTGGTATATTATCTATCCACAGCCACAGAATGTACAACATAAAGAGTTGCACCATAGAGAGAGATCCAAGATGACGGATTTGATAAACTGCTTCATCAGTAAACTGCTTCCTTCAGTAAACACATTAAAATTACAACAAAATTATAGAACAATTAACCAAGAGAACCACCTGAAGTCTGGCTGAGCAGAAGTTTTATAACTAAGGATATAAAGAAGAAGCCATGTTGAGACTTGTAGGAGGGGTGGAGATGTGAAACAGGCTGGCCCTAAACCTCCGTGAGGCAATTGAGAATGGGAGGGATAACTTGACCATGGAGATAGCTCTTCCTCCTGGAGGAGTAAGAGACCCAAGACCTCAACCCCACACCAGCCTCCCCAACCTAGAGTACTGGTGATGAAAGAGGAGTCCCCACAACATCTGGCTGTGAGAAACAGTGGGAATTCTAACAATCTGAGTGGGTTAGAAGGCTGCAGGAAACCCACACATCCTATTAAACAGCCCATGCACAGACTCACCCACTCCCAGGCACTCACTTTGGGGTCCAGCAGAGGGACAGTAATGAGCGGCACTGAAGGCATAAAAGGCACAGGCTGAGGTGTGTGGCTTCGAAGTGAGGTTTGGAAGACAGTCACCATTTTCCCTGTGTGGTATCTTTCTCTCATTCAGCCAGCAGGCAGGCGCCATCTTTCCTGTGTTGAGCCCTCCACCTCAGGCCAAATCTGAATCTGATTGGTCTGGTTAGCTCTGCTGCTGAACCCTGCTGACTCCTTGAGACCCCACTCCACCCAACTTGCCTAACACCAGAGGCACTTTCCCCAAGAGCAGCCAAGCCTGCTCGTTGGCACTCTTTCTTGAAAAACTATCAGAGTCTGCAGGACCCAGGCAGGCAGCAGCTGGCCGTGATGTGTTCTGAGACTTTTGCTGAGTAGTTCCAGGCTCAGCACTGGCACCAAACCAGTGTCTACCTGAACCTGCTGACCACAATTAGTCTCACTTTAGTGACTCCCCAAGACCCTTCGTCACTCAATTTATGTACCACATGAGGCTTTATCAGTGGCTGAACCGTAAGGGATCTGGCAGGTGGCAGCAGGCCTTGGGGTGTCCTGGCTTTTTGTGGAGCTACCCCAGGCCCAATACTGGTGGCAGATATCCTCCATTTGCAGTATGGACTCTCCCAAGCACCTCCAGGGTTAGCACAGGCAGCAAGCAACTGTGAATTACTTTGTAGCTCCTACCAGGTAGTCTCCAGCTGGTCACAGGCAGTAGTGAGCTGGGTCTGCCCCAGAGCCCCTTACAACAAGCCCAAGAACCAATACACTTGGAGGTTGACTTCAGACCACAGCAATGCACTGCCCAATTAGCCCCACAAGTGTCACACCCAGAGGATGGTCTTGACAGACACCAGAGACTGTTGGGGCAAATCCTACTCAGTGGAGTAAGTCCCCCACAGAGCAGCCTGTAAGTTGTGGATGTGGCCAAACCCCACAGCCAGTCAGCTTGATGGTCAATCCCACCCACTGATATAATAATGTCAATTAAGACTCAACTATAACAGGAGGGCAGAGACAACCCACACAAGGGACACTCCTGGAGCACCCGGAGCAGGTCATCAGGTAGACTGTGCCAGGGCCCCACAGGGCACCTATATAACGCCACCCAGCCAAAACTGGGAGACATAGATCTACCTAATACATAGAAACAGACAGAGAGACAGCCAAAATGAGGAATCAAAGCAATACATCCCAAATGAAAGAACAGGAGAAAACTCCAGAATCAGCACTAAACAAAATGGAGACAAGCAACCTACCAGATATAGAGTTCAAAACAATGGTTTTAAAGATGTTCAAGGTTATATGGGTGTGTGTTTTTTCCCACTCAGTTGCCATTATGCTTTCATGCACAACAGTTTCTAATTTTAATTAGTGTAATTTATCTTTTTTTTTTTCTTTTTCATTTTTGATATCTGTGCTTTTGGAGTCACATCTAAGAAATAATTGCCAAATCCAATATCATGAAGATTTACCCTCTAGGTTTTCTTCTAAAATTTAAAATTTTAGGTATTATATTTAGGTGTGATTTATTTAGAGTTAATTTATTTTTGAGTAAAACATATTCTTGTATATGGCGTACAAGTCCAACTACATTATTTTTCATGTAGATAGTGAGTTTTCCAAGCATCATTTTTTGAAAAGACTGTCCTTTCTTCTACATGGATTTACAATGAATTTAAAATTGATATTACAAGAAATGATCATACTATACTACTCTCATTTGAAATGCTTTCTTCTTTATGGTATATTTTGAATAGGGAAGATTGTGTGATTGCTGATAATGAGAATAGAGTTATGTTTGTGGAGAATCTTATTATATTTATAACCAAATGCATTTCATTTTTTTATGTTATATCATATTCTTAAGCCTACTTTATATACTTTAAAGTAATAGTCTCTTCAAAATGTAGATTACTTTAACTACTAAATCCCAAAAGTCTGAGAGCAATAAAATAACATCAAAACTTATGGAAGCATATTAGAATATCTTCTGTAAACAATAAAAATTGATTTAAGATAAATGGCATTTTTTGTGAAATTATAAGGCTACAGTTAGAGGATTTTTTCTGCTTCTTTATAGACAGTAACTAAAATGGGTACTTTCTGTTAATTTATGTATATGAAAATTCAAATCAATAAAAATACTATTAGTATAGAATATCTTCCGTAAGTAGAATAGAATGAATATCTTAAAAACCCAAAATAGAACATGAGAATCCAAATAGCAAGAGTTCAGTTTTCCACTTAGTTGAAGTTATTAAGATAATACATTTTCATTTATACATACTTGTAACTTGAATAATTATATAAAATTGAGGACATGAAATGTATTTTTTTGCAAAGTGCTTTATTTATGTCATTAAGGTTTAAAAATTTACTATTTCTAAATACTAAATATTATTTAAATTTTTCTTAAAACATAAACTTTAAGAAGATTAAGGACTTGTTTATCAAACCTCAATGATTTTTAAATTGCACTATGGTAACAAATCATGTCACTACTGAATGTGCATCAATAGTTTTTCACTGAAGTTTTGGTAAAATTAAGCCTACTAGTGGTACAGCATCTAGTTACTGAGTAGCTTGGGTAAACTAACCCTCTTACCTGATAGCAATGATAAACTGCAGGTAAGAATATATAAAATACAACAGTTTGAAGGTTCTGGGGAGTGACCAACACATTACATTACTATATAAATAAGCATAGTAAAAAAATAAATGTGTGGCTTAACTCAGGCATCTATGGTTGGCTCAACATGTGAAAGTCAATCAATGTAAGCAAGCCAGAGACAGCTAATACCACAGTTAGGACTAATGGAATAGGTATGCAGTTCTATTTTGTTGGTTTTTGGAACAGAGTCTGTGATTAAGAGGGATTGCCGGAAGGAGGTGGGGGCATTCACATTGTGGTGCTGGAGGTAAAAATCTTACACCAGCATAAACCAGAACGGAGCAAGAGCTGTTGCCAAGATTGCTTTGATTAATCAAGAATGAAAGTTAGCATTCTGAAACTATCAGATACAGTAGTAGTTCCAACCATAAACACTGGCAACTGGCAATGCAGTGGCATGATTTCCATGACTCTCCTGGTAGCTTCTGGGAAATCAGCCTTTGGGTTCTGTGAATATCCTTGAAAAACTGAAACCTAAAGACACTGATGGAAGGGTACCACCAGGAGTGAAGCCTACATCTTAATTTGACCCAACACTGGAAAACTCAACATTGTGTTAACAGACTAAATGAGAAACACTGCAACATCTGATCAGCTCATTACTTGCCAAAATGGAACATAAAACTATGTTAAAATGTTTCAGCAAACTGAGAATAAAGCACATAATCTTAGTATGATAAAAGGCACTTAAAACAAACAACAAAAATTATAGTTAATATTATATATAAAGATGAGATAATGAACACTTCCCTCTTGAGATCAGAAAAAAATTAAAAATGTGCTTTTGCACTTCTATGTAACATTGTACTTGAGGGTCTAAGCACGGCAAAAAGGAAAGAACAAGAAATAATTGGTACAAATAATTGGAGAACAAGAAGAAAAATTGTTCTTATTCTTAGATGAAATGCATATTTATATAGGAATTTCTAAAAGATTAACCTTAAAATCTACCAGAACTAATATGTTAATATGAACTGTCTCAGGGTATAGGATCAATATATACTATATATATATATATATATATATATATATATATATATATATATATATATATATAAATGTATTTCTATAAAGTAGTAACCAACAGTTAAAAATAAATTTTATGTTTAAAACATGCAAATTAAAAAAATCAGGAGTTAAATGGATGGGACACATACAGAAATTAAAGATATTATGAGATAATACTATGAAAAACATTTTGCCAACAAATAGTACAACTACAATAAAATGAACAAAGTCCAGTAAGGACAAAAATTAATATAAATGACTCAAAAAGAATTAAGGAATATTAATAGATGTATAAAAACTAAATTTGCTGAGTTTGTAATTAAAACAAAATTCCAACGTTGAAAAACCAGACCCAGATGATGTTAGCGGTCAGCTCTATCAAATATTTGAAGAACAAGCAGCACCAATTCTACATACGTTCAAAAAATAAAGAACTAGGGAACACTTCCCAACTGATACTACGAAGCCAACATTACCCTGGTAACAAAGCCAGTAAATATAGGCCAACAACTTCATGAACACAGATGCATAATCCTTAATAATTGGCAAATCCAATTTTGGGGGGAAAAAAGCAGAAGGATCACACAACCATGACCAAGTGGGATACATTGCAGGAATACCAGATAGGTTGAACAGACTAAAAACAATTTATATAATACACCATATTAACAGAATTAAGGACAAAACAACACAATCATCTCAGCAGATAAAAAAATAATTAATTAATTAATTAGGAAGTGAGGGAAAATTTCTTACCATGATAAATGACAGATATGCAAACCCTATAGCTCACATCATGCTTATTGGTAAAAAACTGGAATATTTTACTTTGAGCTTAGAACATAACAAATATTTCCATACTCATCAGTTATTTTTCCATTTTGCTTGGTCAATGCAATAACACCAGAAAATTAATTGAAGGAATCTGGATAGAAATAAAGAATCCAAAAACAACAACAACAACAAAAAAACAAAAAACACAAAACAAAAACAAAATAAAAAAGCAAACAAAATAAAAAAAATTTAAAAAATTAAAAAGAATAAAATTTCCCTTGAACTATAGACCACATGAATCTTTATGTACAAAGTCCTAAGGAGTCTAGATAATAACATTTAGAACTAATAAACTTAGCAGGCTTTAAATATTCAACATTTAGAAACAGTTGTATTTTTATGATCAATCCAAAAATAAAATTAAGAAAATAATTAAATTAAAATAGCATTAAAAAATAAAAATAATTAAAAAGAATAAAATTTCCCTTGAACTATAGACCACATGAATCTTTATGTACAAAGTCCTAAGGAGTCTAGATAATAACATTTAGAACTAATAAACTTAGCAGGCTTTAAATATTCAACATTTAGAAACAGTTGTATTTTTATGATCAATCCAAAAATAAAATTAAGAAAATAATTAAATTAAAATAGCATTAAAAAAATAAAATACTAATAAGTAAACTGGACACAAGAAATGTAAAACTTGTTAACTAAAATCTCCAAAATATTGCGGAGAAAAATTAAAGAATGTCTAGATTAAAAAGAAGACTTGTTTTTGTTAATGTATAGAAAAATTCAATAAATTAAGATGGCAATTATTCCCAAAATGATCCATAAAGTCAATAAAATTCTTAACTAAATTCAAACGGTCAGGGTTTTTCTTATTGAAAATGAAAAGCTGATCATAAAATTAATATGGAAATGAAAATGACCAAGATTAAACAAAGCAATTTAGAAAAGGAAAAACCAAGTTGAATGACTCACTACCTAACTTCAGATATACTTTGAAACTCAGTATAAAGAGACCACAATCTAGAGACTGTGGTCTTAGTGTAGGGAAAGACATATTTAAATCAATGGAGCAGAATAAAACCTCCATACATTAATCCTTACTATTTTTTTCTTCAATCGATTTTTTAAAAAATGTCAAGGAAATTAAATGGTGAAAGGATAAATTTTACATAAAATGGTTCTGGGGTAACTGAATAACCATGTGCAGAAAAAAATAAACTTAGCTCCTTACCTTAAAATATGTGCAAAAATTACTAAAAATAGATCATAATCTAAATTCAAGCTAAAACTATAAAACTTCTCAATAAAATTTTGTGATTACAGGTCAGTTCTGGTTTGCCAGGTGATATCCAAGTATATTTGAATAGAACTGTTGATGCTTTGTAAATGTTTAGAGAATGATTAGTAGATCTAGCTGAATATCAAATGTTAAACATTAACATTTCTGAAAAATTAAACTGAGCACAGAAAACAAAAATGAAGGTACAATTTCACTTCTTCTCTTGTATATGGAATTAGGTAATGATATGCTTTAATTAATGGAAACTGAGAAAGTTGAGTTGTCACGAAACTCTTGGATGGGGTAGTTGATTACACAATCCTAGTCAGTGAAAATGAACTTAACTGGACTATAAAATTATCTGGCAAATGAATTTTTTAACCACTGTTGAAATGTGGACAAAATCTCTATTTCACTTATCTGAATACGATACATGGCCCTATAATAATGTAGGGTTGTTTGACATAAATCAAGTTTATCTTGGCCTTACCAAAGAACATCCTATTTTTATTTTCTCACACTATTACATTAATAAATCAGGATGTAATCAATAGGCATAAATAAAATAGGTTAAGCAGAGTTCAATGCAATTTTGAGAGACTGTTTTTCTAATGTATATCTAGACGTGCTGTTCCTAGCTCTGTAATAGATACACAGCATAGGAAGCAAAAATCATTTCAGCTACAAGATAATGTGGAGAAAATCCAGAAAGAGGTCTTAATTAAGTAGTTTACTTTGTAAAATGCTTCATCAAAATTTAATGTTATAATTTCAGAGGCTACATTTTTGTCCGAGATGGTGACAGTCACAGTTTACTGTCTTGTCTGATTAGAACCCACCTGTGCAGCATGGTCTGTTTCAACAAACAAATGTCCAACTGTAGTACACTTTACTTACTTTGGTCATTTGACTTAAGTTTCCAAAATATTATTATTTCTATTGCACAATTATTTCATCAACTCATGAGGTATATGTTTTTTTTCTTTGTTTTTGTTTGTTTGTTTTGTTTTTGGGTATTTTTTTCTTTGCAATTTTAAAGATGAGAAAACTGAAGTTTAGACAAAGTAGCTTATAAAAACTGAAGTTAATAGCCAGATGAATGGCACAGTGGGGCTTATATCAAAATTTGTTTCACATTTGAACAACCATGCAACACTGCTCTTTATGAATGGTTATTAAATTCAGATGCATTTTCATACATAAAAATAAGAAACATGATTGAATTTCACCTTAGAAATCCATATGAGGAAAACTTCTATGGGTTACTTGTTTCTGCCTCTATTCCTGAAAACGTTATGACCTTTCCACTGTTGCCAGGTTCCAATGATCAGACACCTCCCAAGATATTGAAGCTACTTTTCGATGTTATTGTTCCCCACACCCCCTTCCCCCGCCACCTCCCCCCTGCCCTGCAATCCAAATGGTCAATAATAGACCTTGATCTTTGATATATTCATCTGCTAACATTTCTGGAATTTTCCATTTCTTATTATATTGCCCATTTATAATGCTTTCCAGAGTCCCTCTGAAAGTGCTATGTTGGCCTAAAAGCAAGAAACTGATAGAATAGGTTATTCTGTATTAAAAGTTACTATTGATAAGAATATTGTTTAAACCAACTATTCAGAAATAACACAGAATTGGCATTTTGGTAAATTAGATCCTAAAATCTACCTTCAGAACAAGAACAGAAAAAAAAAAAAAATTCAATTCCCACATCTTAAACCATGAGCAATCCAGGAAGAAGGGGAAAAAAATTTTCCTTGCAGAAAGTCTAAACACAAGATACAGATTTACAAGACAATATTTAATGGGTCCCTTGATTCTTCTTCTGGCCCACAGTGAAAAGCCTAAAATAAATTGGATGAAATATTGGAAATTATTTTAGTAACAATTTCAGATATCACCAGTTGAAGCCCCAGCATGTAATATATTAATTATATACTTTATTGTCACTTAGAAATGTTTACTAACAGGACATGGATGAATTACCTCAGCAGCCTTGGATACTGGAACCCAAAGAAGGACCATTGAGCAAATATTTTAAGCTTAGAAGCTAATAAATCATAAATCAGGCCTTATATTTCAGAAAGGTATCTGATGGCTCTTCTGCTACTGTGAAATTTTATTAGTTACTAGATAATACCTCTGGCAGCCCAAATGAAAACACACACATTCTGTATGAGTATTATGTTATTAATGATCCTAAATAACGCAAACTTGGCAACAGTCTTGGAAAGGGAGGAGATGTTAGTGAGGGAAGGAATTTGTATGTGAACAATTTTGAATAAATACCAACATTTGGCATTTTTTACTTGCCAGAATAAATAGTAAGCGATAACAATTTGGTACTGATGGATAAGAACAGTATTAATTATTTATTTAAAAGAATTATGAAGCATAAGACTGGCTTTCTAATCAATATTTAGTGGGGACATCCCATATTTTATTTACTCTATAAAGGGAACCACAAAATGAAAGTGGAGTGAAGAACAAATTACAGCACTGATTGAATAGTTTACCAATTTAGTTCAGAACAAGCTAAATATATAAGAAATTTCAAAGAGTTAAGATTCACTATAATATAAGAAAGGAAAAAACCCACAATAATTGTTAGAGGCAATTAACTGAACCTTATGACTCCTTTCAGTTTTCTCCTCTTCCAAAAAAGCATCATATCACATGCACACAGAAAATTTTGTAGATATAGTCAAATTCCCCACCACGGAAGCTTGACAGATTTACAATATCACCAAAACTGTAAAAGTGTTCATTTTCCTCCATACCCTTACAAATACTTGGTAAAACAAGGGCCCTGAAAACATTACTTACTAAGAAGCAAGAAGAAATAGAAACTATAAATAGGCTTTGTGATATAAACAGAAATGCATTCCCCAGACTGATTTTTTTCCAAAGGTTGATTTTTTTTATTATTTTTTTTTTGCAGCTGCTAAAAATGCTGTCATCAGGTAACTTTGTCTGTCAGATCTCTAAGAGTTGTTTCAGCTTCAGAGAGTCATTTCACTCAAGGTTGAGGCCTTTCCTCAAAGACCTTCATCCAGTGATTAAATATTGGTGAGGGAAGAGGTGTATAACGACTGCCATATTGGTCCAATGTTGGGCAATTCTAATAAGTTATTTTAACTACAGAACTCTCTGTGTGTGAGCTTGGGTTGAGGTCTGTTCTTGACTTCTTCTCTACTCAAAACTGTTTTTTTTACTGCTCCCTTCTACAGGCATTGCTGCTAAGGACTCTCACAAATACACGTAAACACTCTGTACAATAAGTCTAAGAATTTGCTTTCCAGAGAACCCAAGATGCAACACTCTTATATGTATCTAAAAAATTGAATTTAGTATTATTTTTAAAAACCTCCCCACAATGAAATTTCAGATGGAGATGGTTTTTCTTATACAATTTGTCATACAATTAAAACAAAACTAACACCAATCTGATATAAACTCTTCAAGAAAATAGAGTATAGTATCGGGAATATTTCCTAACTTGTTTTATGCATCTAGCATAATCATAATACCAAAAACTGACAAAATCGAAAACAAACAAACAAAAAAGAATAGAATATTAAGGATGAATATCCTCATTGAAAACAGGTATTTTAATCAAGTATAAGCAAATCAAATCTATTAATAAATACATGATAATGCATTGTAACCAAGTGGTGTTTATAACAGTAATGTGAGATTGGTTTATCATTTGACAAACAATAAAAATCACTGTATTAATGAATGGAGAGAAAATATGTTCATCAAAATAGATACCTAAAAATCATTTTAGAAAATTCAACAACTATGAAAAACTTATATCCCATGACTTAAAGAGTTATTATAGAACTACAGTTTTGAAATTTTTTTGTGTAATGGCACAATTACAGATACTTAGAAGAATTAAAGAGAATAGAGACCCCAAATGTAGGTTTACACATTTAGAGTTTTTGATATTTTAAATAGATCCAAATCAACCCTACGGGTAAAGGAAAGTACTTTCAACAAATGGTGCTGGAAAACCTAGATGTTTATATGGACCAAAAATGAAACATGCTATGTATCTCACGCCATACACAAAAGATAATTAGAGATGCATTGGTGGCCTAAATTATAAAAGTTGAAACTATAAAGCCTCTAGAAAAATATTGATAAATGTTTTTGGGACATGAGGGTTGGCAATGTTTTCTTCAATATGTCACAGAAAGCAATAACTATAAAGTTTTTAAATGCTTAATTATACTTAATGAAAATTTTAAAAGTATGTTCATTAAGATGTAACAATAAAATTAGCAGAGAGCCATATATAAGAGGAAATGTTGGCAATATATATTCCTACCAAGAAATTGTATCTGGGATCTAAAAATAACTCAATTCAATAATAAAAAGACAACATCCCCCTCCAAAAACAAAGAGATTAAATAACTGAACAAGAGCTTCACAGAGGAAGTTATATAAATTGCCAATAAGCAATGAAAAAGTGTTAAATACCATTTCTCATGAGGAAAATGCCAATTAAAACTACAATGAAATGCCATTACACATACGAGAATAATGGAATGACTTATACTAAAAAGTTACAATACAAAACATTGACAAATATGTGGAATAGTCCTGCTCAATAGTATTTTCTACAATGATAAAAATGTCTATATATATGCTGTCTAGTAGAGTAGCCATTAGCCACATGTGGTCATTCGGGGCTTGAAATACGTCTAGTATAACTGCAGGACAAAACTTGATATTATTTAATTTCATTCAATTTAAATTTAGATAGCCATATGTAGTGAAGATCTAGAATTCTTACACATTGTATACAAGAGTGTGTAGTTGTACAATCACTGTGGTAAACTTTGGATACGTTCTTATAAAATACTCCTAGATATTAACAGCATCAATACACTTGTAATTTTAGAATATGACCAAAAGGACTTGAACAAAAATACTTTCAACTGTATACATAATAATCCAAACTGGAAAGAATGCAAATGCCTATCAAATAGTAAATGGCTAAATGATGTTGGTATATTTATACAAAAGAATACTTCTTATCAAGTTCAAAGTATGGAGAAAAATACAGATGAATCTTAAAGAAAAAAATATGAAATATGCTAAGTCAAAGAAAGCTTACAGAACACTTTATATTCTATATGATTATATGGATTTCTAGAATAAACAAAATTAATATAGTTGAAAAAACCAAAACAGTTTGCCTTTGGAAGTTGGAGGCAGGAATTTAATGGAAAAAGGTATGAAGGAACTCTGTCAGGTGAGGGTAAGTTTCTAACTTGATAGATTTTGGAGTTATACAGGGTATGTGATTTTCCAGAAATCAAATTATACACTTAAGATTTAGATATTTCATTGTATGTAAACTTTATCTAAAAAGAAACAGAAAAGAAATCTTAAACAAATATAGAACACTAGTTAATGATATGGGTGTAGACGTATTTTGGTGGAAGTTTACTATTACCAATAGTTTGTTTAAAACCATATAAAAATGGATTGATAAATGAAAAAAGATAGATAATACATAGATATGATAAAGCAAGTATTAAAAAACATTAATTATAGAATCTATGTGTAGGTATATGGATGTTCAGTATAAAATTATTTCAATTTTTATGAATATTTAAAATTTTCCATAATTAAATGCCAAACATCAAGCCCAAGTGATATATATACATATAAATTACGCATATTTTTCTCATAATTATATTTCACAATTTTACATTTCCTATCACTCCACAACCAAGAGGGTCTTTCAATGTGTAAAATAATTTTTCAATTAATGTTTTTCTAAGGACTCTTCCCCGCCCACCCAAATAATACCTTCTATGAGTCTTTAGTTGCATGTATGACAGAATATATAGTATAAAGAGTATATTTCCTAAATGGTCTAAATTGCAGCTGCTGAGGTTTACCAAACACTTAAGTAACATTATGGCTTCTCAAAGTAAATGAAATTCTGATGGTTGTTTGACTACACACAATTATTTCAATTCACAAAATATAAAATGATGCATCATCAGAAAATGCAAACAATTAATGCAAACATTTCTAAAATGGGACATTTTAAGAGGATAAATACTAGATTTTCTTACTTGAATGCTGTAGATTCAAAGTAGAAAGACGTAGATTCAAAGTAGTTGTAGATTTATAGCCAGAATTATTCTAAGAAATAAAAAAGAAAAAAAATTTAGATTGGCTGATTTATAATTAAATTCCTTTATGATAAGAAAATTTATTAGAAAAAAGTGAGATGCATTTACAGCAAACATTAGCTGGATATACTGTATGCAATAGATAGTATAAAAACATTGAGAGACATATAAATAAAAAGTAAACTGAAACTCAGATGTCATTAAGGGAAAAAGTGATTGATTGAACAAATTCACTTTATTCAAACAACTAAATTACGACTGCCAATGGATGTTTTTAACAGGCTGATAATGGAGTGACTTTTATAGAAAATATAACTCTACTATATCATGTTAAGTGGGCTAGTGTGTCCTGCAATACAAATGTCAGCACTATAAGCCAGACATAACATTTTTAATTTGTGAAGGATATTAGAATCCCTAGCATTAAAAAACATTGCCATGTCATATTTTCTAAGTTATCTAACTATCCATATGTAACAAGAGTTTAAAAAACTAAAAGCTTTTATCCTTTTTTCTCTTCTAGTGAAATCATTGGGTCATAGTGCTCAACGTAATGCGAAACATTTCCAAACACAGTAAGTTTAGATAGTAAATGTCAGAATCGTATCATACTAATTTGCACATGCATGAATTATTAATGGTGAACGTCTAATTATTATGATTGAACATATATAAAATGAACTCTTTGTCGGAAGCATATATTTTCTAGACAAGAATAAACATAAACACAAGTTGAAAGTCCCACTGGATTAATAATATAGAAGCTTTGATGTACAAAAATACTTAGGCAGACCATGAATTTAGAGTCTAAAAATTCCTGGAAACTGCATCATAAATTGAAGATAAAATATTAATCATTTTTTGTATGCATTTTAGAGATACTATGTAGTATAACTTTGTAAAAGGGATACCAAATGCTTCATTATTTTCAGATAATTGCCTACTAGGAAAAGTAAAGATAATAAATGGAAAAATCATTAGGCTAAGAAAAAGAACTCTTCTAGGGAGCCAATTAAAATATAAATGGTTCTTAGATGACAGAAAAAGACTTACTTTTCTTGTTCCCTTAAAATTACCTCCAAACAACAAAAACAATATAAAATCAGAATGTAAATATAATCTCTAATCCTTAATTACAAGTATTATTAAATGCAATTTACATCGAGTCTTGATATAGCAAAGCATGAAGAATAAAGATTGATGACTACTGAACTGAAAGAGCATTGGCAGATCAGTTTTACAAAAAAAGGTGGTGCAGCCTAAAAGATAAATCAAACCACTCCTTGTTGGCACAATAGGGCCAGCAATTCTAGTTGGTGATGGTACTTCCCTGAACCTCACTTGGCATCATGGAATAACATGCGAAAAGAACAAAGGTGAAAGAATCAGGAAAAAATAAATAAATCAAATGATCAATTGCCCCCACCCCCACTCCACCCCCCAAAAAAAAATTGCAACTAAATAAAGCAAATGAAAAGTGGGACTAAACATGTCACTATGCATGAAGTAGCTCAATGAAGAGACATATATTTCAGTACTGAGGAGAAGAGCTTAGGCAACTACAGAGGTGGAACAAGAACTGGCAGTGTTCAGGAAAAGAAGTTAGATCAATTATCACAGACATGTTCCACACAGGAAGCAACTTAAAGAGACTAAATAATGCTGAAAAACAATAACAAAAGTGGAAAGATAGATTTTATAAAGTGAGCAAAATGTTTTGGAAATGATCATATTGTTAGAGAGGCTTATAGAGAAAACCAGGCTATTACATGTGATGTTTGAGAATCAACACTTCTTGATTAGTGTTTCTGATGAAGAGAAATGGGAAAATAAAAAAAGAAAATTATACATATGTTAAAAAAAAAACTTCAGAAAAATAATGAACACAAATATTGAAACATTGCATGGTGTCTATGGATAAGTTTACAGAATTATTAACAATGAGATCCATCCTAGTTAAAATCCTGGAGGACAAAGGAAAAGAAATAATCAATTGTCATCTAAGCAAAAGATAAAAAATCAGGCTGACTATAGGATCTTGCACACCATTTTTTTCCAGGAGACAGTAAAATTATTCCTGTAAGGCTTCAGGGAAAAATTTGTGATCCAGGATATTATAATCTGCAAATATGACATTGGAATATAAAGATAATATTTTCAAATTAACAAACACTATTCTAAAAATTGTATCCAGATGACTAAGAAATGAACAGAAAAAATAAGCATCCATATGCCTGACAACTAATGAATCTATTTAAATAAGAGTTTCACGTTAAGCTGCTGTGGAAATTACAGTTATAAAAATTGTAAATTTTATAAACCATGGTGAATAAAAAACTCTACAACAAAAACGCATAGTAGAAAAGAAGAAAAAAGGTTTTGAATTATTTTTTTAAATTTTACATTTGTACATTTTTAATTTTTTAAATTTTGAGTGGACATATATTATATTTTTAATCAGAAAATATGATTTTTAATATAAAGTCAGGTACTGTGAAAGGTCCACAATCGTACACTATTTGTAATCTAATAAGTCAGCCTACCACAAGTTGTGTGCTTATATATAAAATCGGAGGCCTTTGAGCCAGAGACAAAGAGTTTATTACTTGCAGTGGAAAAGGCAGCCACGGTAGCATTGTAGTGTTCATTTCCTGAACCCGTTTCCATAGTGTGTCATGGTGAGAATCTGGTTGTAACGGCACACACAGGGACAGGGAGTTATAGGAGAGGACCCCAAGTTTTGTAGACTCTGACCTTAAATAGGGACTACTGACAAACCTGTCCACACCTAACCATTCTCTTCTCCAGAGAAAAAGAGATTATTTTTATTGCCCTGGAATATAAGCATATGTCTCTAAGGGAGGGATGCCTTGAAATCTATCTAGAGAAAGCCACTGAGTTTACCTTTATTTATCCAGCAATGTACACAATTTTGTTCAGAATACACTACACCTATATTGCCAGAGCCATATGTCACTATAAATGTTCCTGAAAAGATCCTTCTAGAGCACAGTGTTTCTTAATACCTGGACATGTAGAAATGCCAAAGAATCATGGAACTGACTCACAATAATAGTCCATTTTTAGAGGCCTATTTGTCTTTCCATATTACTGCCTTTCAAGAACATGATTTCTTTCAAAATTGGTGGATAAATTTATCAGTACAATTTTACTGCATTTGCTAGTTGTTTTAATTGAAGGGCACTAATGGTTGAAAGAGCCCCTAGGAGCTGTGCTCCATGTCACATTGCCTATAATTGAGAGTGGATAATCACTCTGAGCACTGAACTATTTGGAACTAGCTTGAGGTGATCCCTGGGCTTGGCAGTCTGCCTATCTCTATTATATTCCCAATTATTGGTCAGTTCTGGAGTAAGTGCCTGAGGCAAATACCAGTGGTATTTCATTCTCCAGGTAATTGATATTATATTTCAGAATCTGTGCTATGGCTACCAGGCCTCTGTGAAATGATTGGAAATGACATGACTCAAGAATCAGGATCTTGGACCTCGTGTATAACTAGAATCAAGCTTATTCAAATTTCCACTTTTTCACAATTTCCAATATGGGCCAAAGGGAAACATATATATATATATAAAATATGATACTATAAATAATAATTTATAGCTGTAAAAGTAGGAAGAACTCTGAGAAACATATAATTTTTTGGTCAAGAGGTAATTTCGTAGCAGTAGAAACACATATCATACTTGTTCTTTATGAAGCACTCTGCTATTTGTATATACACGTACACTAATATCTCGACCAGCCTTCTATACCTAATACAACACACACAATGTGTCATGTGCTTCAGGAAAGGTAGACCCCAGATTCATGGGATGAATCATTATGCTAAACTCTAAACCAGAGGTTGGCAGAATCTTTCTGGAAGGATCAGAAAGTAAATATTTTTGGCTTTACAGGCCAGACTGTCTCTGTCATGATTAGTAAAATCGTCACTAAGGTGTGAAAATATCCATGTGCAATGTGTAAATGAGTAAGTCCAATAAGACTTTATTTATGGATACTGTATTTTCTGAGGATGCCTCAATAGCTACCACAAACCAAGTGGACTAAAACAACAGAAATGTATTCTACAGTTATTGAGGCTATAAGTTTGAGTTCCAAGTGCCAGAAATTCCATGCTTCTTCAGAAAGTTCTAGGTAAGAATCGTTCCTTGACTATCTTCCAGCTTTTTGTGGTGTCTTGCAATCCTTGGTGTTCTTTCATTTGTAACTGCATCACTCCAATTTCTATCTTCATCTTCACATTGCTCTCTTCTGTCTGTGTGTGCCTGTGTCTCCAAATGTCATTCTCTTTACAAGGACATGAGTTACTGAATTTAAGACCCACACTAATTTGTTATGTCTCTTTTTAACTAATTACATCTGTCAAGACACTAGTTCCAAATAAGGTTACATTCATAGTATAGGGGCTTGGACTTAACGTATCTCTTGGAGGATACAATTCAAGCCATAACAGATATTCAAATTTGAATTTCCATAATTTTCCTATGTCATGAAATACTATAGTGATTTTTTTTTCAACCATTTAAATTGTTAAGACTATTTTTAACTTTCAGGCTATGTAAAAATGGCAGTAGGTTACATTTGGCCCATGGGTAGTAGTTTCCTGAATTCCACTATGGATCAAAGATAGTAATTTCCTTATGGAGGGTGTAAAGAGGAGAATATGAAGTAATTCTGGTCAATAAACCAAGAAAGGAAGAATTCTGAGGAAGGGAGGCTTTGGGGAATGCTTTCTTCATTTCTAAAAGAAGTAAAAAGAAAAGCTGTTTTTAAATTTTTAAGTTTGTTTTAATAATAAAGTATAAGGATGTAAGGTGAACTGGAGATCAACTTAATAACCTCAAGGAAATAAGGTTGATGAAAATGGCAGTTTGTTAGAAATGGCAAAGCAACAAGATGTGAAAAAAATCTGCATACATTGTGGTGTGTACTTTGCCGAAGCATAACTCCAAAATTCAGAAAGACAGATGAATACAGAGAAAGAGCTAAAATCAAATGGTAATTTTGATGAATTGCTGGCGGCTGAGTGTGAACCAGCAGGAGAGTGAGAAATTCTTATGGGTCTGCAGTCTTAGGGGAACCAACACATTTGTGGGCTTTATCTTCAGTAAACTGACCATGGTCTCACAGTGAACATCTGAGAATGATGTCCTTATGTCCTTGTGACTCTAGTAGAAGGAAGAGAAGACTAATCATGTGAAATACCCCCAGAGACTTCCCCGTAATGAAGACCTCTTCTCCAGAGGAAAAGATGTTTCCAGAGCCATATCCTTGTGGGAAGGGCGTTCTACTAATTCCTGCTCATTTCATCTTCCTGTCGGCATTGTCACCAGAAGTCAGGACATCAAGAAAATAAATGAGGCATACTACAGCCAGGGATGGGTGTAAGGGTAAAAGGAAAAAGTTATACCACTCAAGGAACACTTATGAAGGTCATGAGCCCAAACACACAAGGCCACAGAAAAGACTGAAATTAAACTGAAAAATTAAAGAACTCTCCCTGTATGTCACACACCTCACCACCACATCAACAAGACTATAGTATCATAACTAGAAGAGAGTACAGCTGAAAGAGATGTAAGACACATAGTCTTTGTGAGGAGAATTTCTAAGGGAACCCCAAAGTAGAAGGAGAGAAAAAGAAAAAGACACTAGACAAGACGTCATCAAAATGGCAGCATGAGGTGAGCCTCTATAAATCTTTCCTGGAATTTACAACTAATCGAACAACTCTAACTCCACAAAGGACTCCCTGCACAGCAGACAGGCAAGACAAAGAGGCTCACTATTGAATTTACCTAAAAGTGGTGAATTGCGCGAGCAGGGGAGGAGGGAAGGGAGAAGTGTGGAGACAGCGCTGCTCGGGGGCAGGATGCAGACCCAGCTCAGTGCTCCGAGCTCGCTGCATTCCGGAACTACCACAGCTGTGGAAGAGGGAAGAACTCGGACTGCTAGGGATCTGTTTGTGGCCCACAGGGCTGAGGCGACAGCATATAACACAGCTGAACCAACACTCACGGCAGAGACCTCGTAGAAAAGACTGAGGGAATAAGGCTGAAAACAGTGGTTTAAGCCCTCACTGCCGAGCAGAGAACAGAAGCCTTAGGCAATGAGCCTAGTACCCCCTCCCTACCCTCCCAGAGCTCGCCCCACACCCACCTGCTTGGTGCTAGAAGGGGAACAGTAGCAGTGTCAGATCAAAAGAAAAGAATATTTGGTGTTCTGAGAACTGTGGATCGCAGACACAGATTTGCAGCCCAACTATTTCCTGCAAAGGGTAGGGAGCTGTGGAAGCAGGACCAGCTGTGATGGTGGTTGCTGCCATTGCTCTGGGCCACCTCTCACAACTCACCCTGCCCCTGGCCCCACCTATCTGGGAGGATCCCTGCAGGAGTAAACAGAACTGCTGAAACATACAGGCTCTGAATCTGGTGCAGGAAGAGCTTTGAAACGTCCAAAGCTCTCCGCATACCCACATGGACACTGCGCCCTGTGACCCAGGCAAACTATTAATAGAGGAGAAACCCATCTCCCCGGGAATCCCCCCATTGTGTGAGAAGCTGGAATAGTGCAGAGAAAACATAGCACTACCATGTGAGAGAAATAAAAAAGGCTGCAGTTGGAGAGAAAATAAAACATTCCACCAACAAGGACTGGAAAACAAAAGAAAGACCTCTTCCTATCAACCTGTTGCAGAAGCCACTTCTGTAGATGTCTAGGAAGAGAAATAATAAATCAATAATTGCCATGAATAACCAAGGCAACAAGACAGCTCAGAAAGAAAGTGAAAAGTCTCCAAAAAAGGAACTTAAAGATATGGAAATATGTGACTTAAATGACAGAGAATTCAAGATTGCAGTTCTGAAAAAACTCAATGAGATGCAAGAAAACACAGAAAGGCAATTTAATGAACTCAGAAACACAATCAAAGAACAACATGAGCATTTTACAAAAGAGATGAAAATTTTAAAAAAAGAACCAAATAGGATTTCTGGAGATTAAGAACTCAATAGAAGAAATTAAGAACGAAATAACCACCTTAGGTAGTAGAGTTGACCAGATGGAGGAAAGAATCAGTGACATCGAAGATAGAAACCTGGATATTACACAGATGGAAGAAGAAAGAGACTTGAGACTTCAAAGAAATGAAAGAACTCTACAAGAACTTTGTTACTCCATCAGAAAGAGCAATATAAGAATAATGGGCATACCAGAAGGAGAAGAAAGAGAGAAGGGAACAGAGAATATATTCAAACAAATCATCGGTGAGAACTTCCCAAACTTGTGGACAGAACTGGACCGTCGAATCCAAGAAGCAAATAGTACACCTAATTGCCTCAATCCCAACAGGTCTTCTCCAAGGCACATTGTATTGAAGCTGTCTAAAATCAACGAAAAAGAAAAAATCCTCAAGGCAGCTAGGGAAAAGAAGACGGTAACCTCCATAGGAAATCCCATTAGATTATCATCAGATTTTTCAGCAGAAACTCTACAACCCAGGAGGGAGTAGAACCAAATATTCAAACTATTGAAAGAGAGAAATTATGAGCCAAGAATAATATACCCAGCAAAGATACCCTTTATATAAAGGAGGAATAAAGACCTTTCCAGACATACAGAAGCTGAGGGAATTTTCTAATACACGACCTGTACTACGAGAAATACTAAAGGAGGCTATTCGACCACCATCAACAGAGACAATTTGTGACAATCAAAACATAAAAAGGAGAGTAAAGGCCTGAACCAGAATATGGGAATGGAGAAAGTAAGCACGCTGAATAAAATGGAATACTCTAAATATCAAACTTTCTTTTACATAAACTTAAGGGTAACCACACACACACAAAAATCCAGAACTGAAATATATACTGTAATAAAAGAAGAAACAGAGGGAAACAGCATAGAATACCACCACACAGAAATAATAGACAACAACAAAAAGGCAAAGAAACAATGGAGACACAGTCTTAGCAGAAAACTAAAGATAGAATGATAGGAAATCCTCACATATCAATAATCACCCTAAATGCAAATGGACTGAACTCACCAATAAAAAGGCACAGAGTAGCAGATTGGATCGATAAACTAAACCCAACCATATGCTGTCTCCAAGAGACACATCTCAGCTACAAGGACAAGCATAGACTCAAAGTGAAAGGGTGGAAATTGACACTCCAAGCAAATGCTATCCAGAAAAAATCATGTGTAGCCATACAGATGTCAGATGAAACAGACATCAGGGTGAAAAAGGTAACAAGAGACAAAGATGGACAAAGACATAACAGTCATCAATATTTATGCCTCCAGTTAGGGAGCACCGAAATATACCAACCAAGCAACTACTAACAGAACTAAAGGGAGAAATTGACGAAAGCACAATTATACTAGGGGATTTAAATACATAATTGACAGCTACAGATAGATCATCCAAACAGAAAATAAATAATGAAATAGCAGCCCTAAATGACACATTAGATGAAATGGACATAATTGGCATATATAGAGCACTTCATCCTAAAACATCAGACTATGTATTTTTTTCTAGTGTACATAGAACATTCTCAAGGATAGACCATATGTTGGGACATAAAATCAGCGTCAGCAAATTTAAGAAGATTGAAATCATACCAAGCATATTCTCTGAACACAAGGCTTTGAAATTGGATATCAACTGCAAAAAGGAAGCCAGAAAAAACACAAATAAATGGAGATTAAACAACATACTATTAAAGATTGAGCGAGTCAAAGAAGAAATTAGAAGAGAGAACAAGATACATAGAAACAAATGACAATGAAAATAAATTCTACCAAAATTTTTGGGATGCAGTGAAAGCAGTTTTAAGAGGGAAATTTATATCATTACATGCCTATTTGAAGAAACAAGAAAAATCCAAAATAAATAGCCTCATGTTACACCTTTAAGAACTAGAAAAAGAAGAACAAATGAAACCCAAGGTCAGCAGAAGAAAGGAAATAATAAAAATCAGAGAAGAACTAAATGAAATGGAGAACAAAAAGACAATAGAAAAAATTAATGTGACAAAGAGCTGGTTCTTTGAAAAGATTTACAAAATTGACAAAACCTTGCCTAAACTCACTAAGATAAAAAGTGAGAAGACACTAATTAACAAAATCAGAAACGAAAAAGGGGAAGTTATCACAGACACCAGAGAAATACAAAGGATCGTCCAAGAATCCTATGAAGGACTATATGCCACCAAATTCAATAACCTAGAAGAAATGGACAAGTTCTTAGAAACATATAGCCTTCCAAGGCTGAACCATGAAGTACTGGAAAATCTAAACAGACCGATCACCAGTATCAAAATTGAATCAGTCATCCAAAACCTTCCCAAAAGCAAAAGTCCTGGACCAGATGGCTTCACTAGTAAATTCTACCAAACCTTCAAAGAGGATCTAATACCAATCCTGCTCAAACTCTTCCAAAAATTGAAGAAGAGACAGTACTCCCTAAATCATTTTATGAGGCCCTGATACCAAAACCTGGTAAGGACAACACACAAAAAAAGAAAACTACAGACCAATATCTCTGATGAATACAGATGCAAAAATTCTAAACAAAATTCTAGCAAATCAAATACAACAATGCATTAAAAAGATTATTCATTACAACCAAGTGTGTTTCATCCCCGGGGCACAAGGATGGTTCAACATCTGCAAATCCATCAATGTGATACATCACGTAAAAAAATAAATAAAGGACAAAAATCATATGATTATATCAATTGATGCAGAAAAAGCATTTGACAAGATACAACATCCATTTATGATTAAAACACTTGATAAAATAGGTATAGAAGGAAAATACCTTAACATAATAAAGGCCATAGATGATAAACCCTCAGCTAATCTCATAATTAATGGTGAAAAACTGAAGCCCTTTGCTCTACATTCAGGAACACGACAGGTCTGTCCCATTTCACCTCTGCTTTTCAACATAGTGTTGGAATTCCTTGCCAGAGCAATCAGGCAAGAGAAAGAAATAAAAGGCATACAAATTGGAAATGAAGAAGTTAAATTGTCACTCTTTGCAGATGACATGATGCTATACATAGAAAAGCCTAAAGACTCTACCAAAAAGCTATTAGAAACAATCAACGAATACAGTAAAGTTGCTGGCTACAAAATGAACGTACAAAAGTCCATTGCATTCCTATATACTAACAATGAAATCTCAGAAAAATAAATGCAAAAAAACAATTCCTTTTGCAATTGCAGCAAAAAGAATAAAATACCCAGGAATAATCTTAACCAAGGATATGAAAGACCTATATGCTGAAAACTATAAGACATTTTTAAAAGAAATTGAGGAAGACACAAAGAAATGGAAAGACATTCTGCGCTCATGGATTGGAAGAATCAACATAGTTAAAATGGCCATATTACCAAAGCAATATACAGGTTTAATGCAATCCCCATCAAAATCCCAATGGCATTTTTTAAAAGAAATAAAACCAAAAAAAATCATCAGATTTGTATGGAACCACAAAAGACCCCGAATAGCCAAAGCAATCCTAAGAAAAAAGAACAATGCTGGAGGTATCACATTCCTGACTTCAGCTTGTACTACAGGGCAATAATAATCAAAACAGCATGGTATTGGTAGAAAAACAGGCACATAGACCAATGGAATAGAGTTCAGAACCCAGAAATAAAACCACATAAATATGGACAGATAACTTTTGACAAAGAAGCAAAAAACATGCAATGGAGAAAAGACAGTCTCTTCAATAAATGGTGCTGGCAGAATTGGAAAGCCACTTGCAAAAGAATGAAACTAGACTGCTATCTGTCACCATGTACCAAAATTCATTCAAAATGGATCAAAGACTTAAGCATAAGACCTGACACAATAAACTGCATAGAAGAAAACATAGGTACAACATTACGAATCTTGGGTTCAAAGAGCATTTTATGAATTTGACTCCAATGGCAAGCTAAGTAAAAGCTAAAATAAACAAATGGGAATATATGAAACTTAAAAGGCTCTGCACAGCAAAAGAAACCATCGACAAAACAAAGAGGCAATCAACTGAATGGGAGAAGATTTTTGCAAATAGTGCCTCTGATAAGGGGCTAATATCCAAAATATACAAGGAACTCATGCAACTCAACAACAAAAAAACAAATAACCCAATTGAAAAATGGGCAGACAACCTGAAGAGCCATTTCTCCAAAGAGGACATACAAATGGCAAATAGACATATGAAAAAATGTTCAACGTCACTAATCATCAGAGAAATGCAAATAAAAACCACAATGCGATATCACCTCACCCCAGTCAGAATGGCTATCATCAACAAGACAAATAGTAACAAGTGTTGGAGAGGCTGTGGAGAAAAAGGAACCCTCATACACTGTTGGTGGGAATGCAGACTGGTGCAGCCATTATGGAAGGCAGTGTGGAGGTTCCTCAAAAAATTACGAATAGAATTGCCATATGACCCAGCAATCCCTCTCCTGGGTATCTACCCAAAAAATCTGAAAACATTTAGAGATAAAGACACGTGTGCTCCAATGTTCATTGCAGCTTTGTTTACGGTGGCCAAGACATGGAAACAACCAAAATGTCCTTCGATAGATGAATGGATAAAGAAGTTGTGGTATATATACACAATGGAATACTATTCGGCATAAGAAAAGATGATATAGGAACATTTGTGACAACATGGATGGATCTTGAGAGTGTAATGCTGAGCGAAATAAGTCAGACAGAAAAAGCAGAGAACCATATGATTTCACTGATATGTGGTATATAAACCAAAAACAACAAAAGAACAAGACAAACAAATGAGAAACAAAAACTCATAGACACAGACAATAGTTTAGTGGTTACCAGAGGGTAAGGGTGGGTGGGGGGTGGGAGATGAGGGTAAGGGGGATCAAATATGTGGTGATGGAAGGAGAACTGACTCTGGGTGGTGAACACACAATGGGATTTATAGATGATGTAATACAGAATTGTACACCTGAAATCTATGTAATTTTACTAACAATTGTCACCCCGATAATTAAAAAAAAAAAAGAAAAAGACACTAGAAGAATTGGAAGACTTTGGTAGCATTAGATAACATTAAAGACAGCCTAACTTCTAAGTACATTAACATAAATTCTTACACTATTTACTTGAGTTCTTATTACCCAATACAAACATCTCTGGCTTTCAACAAAAAAGTCATAAGGAACCCCCTCCACACACACAGACACACACACACACAAACACACAAATACACAAACACACGCACACTATCGCCATATTCTGAAGGGAGAAAACAAACATTAGAACCAGAATGAGGTAAAACACAAATGCGGGAGTCAGAAAAGGATTCAAATGTTACATATATATATATATACACACACACACATATATATGTGTATATATATATGTACATAATGTGTATATATATATATATGTACATATATATACATATATATGTGTATATATATACATATATGTGTGTGAATATATATATATGTAAATTGCTGTAATAATAATGTAAAAATATTCAAGAACAGATGGGAATGTGAGCAGAAAGACGGAACCTAAGAAAAAATCAAAAGGAAATGCTAGAAATGAAACAAAACAAAACACCAATACAGAAATGAAGGATGCCTTCTATTGTCTTATCTGTAAATTCAACACAGACAAGGAAAAAAACACAGTGAGGTTGAAGATCGGTAAACAGAATCTTCCCAAATTAAAAGGCAAAGCAAAAAAAGAAAGAAAACAACAACACAGAACATTCAAAAATTGTGGGACAATGTGACATGGTATAATATGCAAAACTGGAAAACAAGAAGGAGAAAAGAGAAAGAATAGAATAGAATGAATATTTAGTATAATAATCGTTGAGCACTTTTCTAAAATAATGGCACACAACAAATCTCCGAGCCAAGAGTTAAGAGAACAAACACCAAGCAGGATAAATAACAACAAAAAGATAGCACACCAACGAATATCATATTGAAAGTGTAGGACACCAAAGAAAACTTTAAAAAAGTAACTGGAAATGAGTAGAATTTATAAGATTAAAGACATAAAAGCATAGCTGCACACAAGCATTGCACTGTAAGAGATAAAGTTTTGTCCCAAGAAGATAAGGGGTGAGCAATTCTGATACTGCCCTTCATGCACACTGGATACAACAAATAAATGAACGTATGACAAATAGTGGTGGTCAGATTCATTATCCTTGTTGCCATGGGAATTTATCAATAAACACAAGGAGGAAGGTAGAATGATCCTTCAGGTAATAGATTAGTGTTGGAGATATTAATACAAATAAACTCATATTTAGCTTGCTATAGATACAAGTGGCTACATATGAAATATTTGTAGATGTGCCTATATAAATTATTCATATGCACAAATGGATTGCCTTGCTTTGTTAGCTAAGAAGGTCTAAAGGAAATAGCACCCGTGTAGCAACAAGTACACCCAGCACCATGATCATGGCTTCTAAGAGTATTCTCTAAGAAAAGTAGCCAGAGCTCCTTGGAGAAATGGCTGAATCCAGGGTGTGGGGCAAGAAATATACAAGATGAGTGTAGAACATCCTGTAGTGCTAAGAAGTAACTACATGTTCATACAAACAATCAACAGGTGAGAATATGTCAAAGGGACAGAGAAGTCAATTCAAAGAGCTCGCAATGGCCAAAGCTAGAACAATTTGAGTGACAAAATATATACATCAGTATTAGGCTATAACCCAAAGTACAAAATAAGTATCCACAAGTCCATTCTGATATAAATAAACTACTGAATAGGTAAATGTGACACAGTAGACAAATCTCCCATGCAAAATAATTTCAAATAAATTATAGCGATAGTCTGCTCAATGAGGTGGAGCATCACTCCCCACTCCTTAAGTGTTGGCTGAGAATAGTGACTTCCCTTCCAAACAATACAGTATAGAAAAAGGGAACAAAAGATTAACTTTAAAGAGTAACCTGATATGCACTACCTCAGCCAAGGTCAACAGTAGTGGTGATGAGTCATATAGCTAGTATACCAGGGGTGCCAAAAAAATGTATATGCTTGACTTGTATTCATCTTTTGTTATGGGTATGTATTGAGTATTACCATTTTAATACAGTTTTTTTTTTTCCTTTCTTAAAATGTGTATACATTTTTTGGCACCCCCTCTATACCTTTGCTATGATTTCATGAGAATGACACTTCATCTTTGTGATCTTGCTCCCCACAACCATAACCCCAAATTAATCATGAGAAAAACATCAGATACATCTCAATAGGACATTCTACAAAGTACTTGACCAGTAATTTTAAAACTGCCAAAGTTATGCAAATCAAGAAAGTCAGTAAATCTCACAGCCAAGAGGAGCTCAAGGAGACATGACTACTAAATGGTAGTAATGTAGTATCCTTGAGGAGATCCTGGAACTGGATAAGAAATACGTCATTTCATAAAGGAAAAATAGTCATAATAGTAAGGGCTAAATTTTTAAGAAATTAATTTACAAACATTTCTCCTCAATTTAGAAAAACTACTCAAACATTTATTTTTCATGGAGAAGTAGCTTAGTATTCAGTTATGTACTGGGAAGGTCACAAAAATTCAAGCCAGAAAATGTAAATTTTAATTAGAGTGCTTTCCCTCTTGCTGGATACTGTCTTCTCTTACATTCAGTTCCTCACCTGTGTCAAATTTTACAAAATGCAGATCTTAGAATTGAGGCAAAAGGTGGGCTCACATATTTCCTTGCTCTGTCCCTTCAATATCATATGAGAAATACAGCACTCAAGATTGTATATGATTCTAGGTGTATATTTTTTGTGAAGTTCACTATTAACTTTATCTTTTTCAACCTCACAGCAATATAATTGGCACATAACACTGTGTACATTTACAGTATACAACATGTTAATTTGATATACTTATATATTACAATGTGATTACCACTGTAGCCTTAGCTAACAATTCCATCATCTCATAATTACCTTTTCTTTTTTGAGGTGAGAACATTTAAAATCTATTCTCTTAGCAGTTTTCAAGTATACAATACAGTATACAATACAGTAATAACTATAGTCACAATGCTATACATTAGATCGCTGGAATTTATTCATCTTCTAACAGGAAGTTTGTATCCTTTTACCAACATCTCCCCAAGTCTTCCACCCCCAATCTCCTGTTATGAGCAATGAGTCAAAGAAGAAATCAAAATGAAAATTAAAAAAAATAACTCAAAACAAGTGAAAACTGCTAACTCTTGACTAAAGATCCCACGTTTAGTAAATTGCATGCTGGTTGATTTTGCCTGTTGGAGATAAAAATAATTGCTGTTAAGTGGATATATAATTTTATGTCCCAAATGAACATTAACCTGCTCTATATAAAATCTAGCAATCATTACACACACACACACACACACACACACACACGACACACACACCCCTAAGCTTCTAAAATGTTATTCAGTCATTACACCTTACTGCTTTATTCATTAATTAGTGAAATAAAGAAAATCTTTCCCATGTGAATTTTTCTGTTAGTACGAGTCATGATATTAGTTATTCTTTATACTTTGACATCCGTTAGATAGGATGAATAGAAATTCAAAATTTAGTTTGAAGAACTAAAGAAGATGGTATTAGGGTTACTGATTCAAATGCTTTAGAGATTGGGCCAATAATTTAAATGAGGTACTGTCTGAAGGAGAGGAAATCAATAGGAAATGGTGAGCCATAGAAATCTGGATAGCAGATGAGAGTATATATGGAAAATTATCCAGAGAAAGTGGGTTACCAAGTGTCTTCACATAAAACTTAAACATTTTTTTCAATCCTGTCAACTATTTCTAATCAAGCTTGCACTACACCTTAAAGTAAAAAAAAAAAAAAAAAATAACGTAAAATAAAATAAAAACTACTACTAAAAAATAAAAGTCTGAGACCAAAATTAACTCTCAGGTCACCAAATTAAAGTGTTTATGTTTGTTATTTTTCTATATGTGATTTATAATTGTAAGAAGTCGTTTCCTTTTTACCAACAAGATTATATTAAAAGTGCCTTTATCACAATTTTAAAAGTGAGGAGAGTATTGCTTATATAACACTTGAACACTTTCTCTAAATGAAATGTCTGATTTGAGAAAAAGACAATTTTATTGTTCTAAACAAAATCTATCCCACAGGAAACAATATCTCAAACACGCTACATTAACATTTTATTCACCAAATGTACACTGGCCAGAATGCTTCATAAACATATGCAACAGTTTGAGCAATTTAGTGTTGAAATGTTGCTGATTTCTGTTTTCAGGGTTCTGAGCAGCTGACAGAAGAGGAATAGAGTTTACACTTTAAAACCCCTTGATAATTGGAAATGAGCATTTTGTTGCTCTTGTCATTGGAGCAAACAGTTTGGGAGTCTTTTGGGGCCTCACATCTATGCGTTTGACAACAAATTGCTGAACAGAAATCCCCAGTAGTGTTGTTCCTGAACTTGTTTCTTGTTGGCCTTGGCTGTAGTCAAAGTTTCTCAGCACTGGACAGGTACAAATGTCCCCAGTATTCGCATTTGTGATGACGTCCTTTATTTATATGAAATGAGAACCAATTTCTCATTTAAGATTGCTGAGGTAAAATGAGCAAGTCAAATGTTAGATCCTTCCTTTAAATTAGACAGAATAACCCTAGGGATATTAGATGCTCTGTACTTATAAAAAGAAAAAAAAATAAGGAATTGAAATTACATCTCCGTTCACCTCCTCTGCATACCTCTAAGCGGCTTTCAGCATGAACAGTGCTGTATGAACATTGACTTAAATAAGTTGGTCTGGAAATAGTTTATCTAGAAGAAGGACAAATAGTTTTAAATAAGACTTGTATCCCTTCCTTTTCAAATCCTCGAACTTTCATTGCAAAAATACTTAGAAAGACATTCAATCAGAATAGTAGAACAACTTTTAGTTAAACGGTTTTAAGTGAACATATCACAGTATTGACTGGAAGCAAATCTCTAGTGATGTGCTGTCCTTGTTCTTACATAATTCAACATAGATATCAATGGCATTGCTGCAATGCTCATCAAATCTTCAAAATATACAAAACCAGAAGTAATCAGTTAAAGGCCTGAAGTAGGAACTAACCTGTCTTTATCAGCTAGAATAATGAGCTGACTTTAATAAAACTAAATGCAAAGGGGAAAATACATACACGAAGGTCTGCCAATTAAGTTTAAGAACTTGTAACGATGTTGCTAACCTTTTTTGATGTCAGTGGGATTATTCATTAAGAATTTGTACTAACTGGACAAACAGTTAAACAAGTTTACTATTTGGAAGTGCTGAAATGCTGCAAAAGTTAGACGAAAATGACCTGAACTTTTTTGCCAACAATTCATGGCTGTTGCTTCACAACAATGCACCAGCTCACACGGCACTGTCTGTGAGGGAGTTTTTAGCCAGTAGACAAATAACTGTATTGGAACACCCTCCCTACTCACCTGATCTGGCCCCCAATGACTTCTTTCTTTACCTGAAGATAAAGAAAATATTGAAAGGAAGACATTTTTATGACATTCAGGGCATCAAGTGTAATACAACGACAGCTCTGATGGCCATTCCAGAAAAAGAGTTCCAAAATTGCTCTGAAGGGTGGAGTAGGCACTGGCATCAGTGCATAGCTTCCCAAGGGGAGTACTTCAAAGGAGACCTTAGTAATATTCAACAATGAGGTATGTAGGACTTTTTTCTAGGATGAGTTCGCGAACTTAAGTGTCTGACTTCATATGTCATAATAGAAATGCAAATTGAAATAATGAGATACCACTACACAGCTATTAGAATAGCAAAAATAATTATTTTCTTTATTTCACCAATAAATGCTAGGTGCCTAGAAAAAGACCTGGCATATAGTAGTTGCTATATGAATATTTGAGATCAGAAATGCTGAAAATGTTTTCCCATTATGACTTCCAGTTTTTCAGGAATGGATGAACCTTATAAGGAAGGAATAACCTAAAATTTACTTAGCTAATTTCATCAGAAGTACCTTTATAAAGGGTAAAGATGAGCCTTTGGCACTTGATAAACTCATTGGTAAATCTAAACACCTCACAAATGTTGAATTACCTGAAAATAATGCTTTTTATTTAGTTTGAGTTTACTTTCTATTTTACCAAGTATTTTCATGTCTTGATAATATGTGGGTTTAAAGATACTTTATTTGTTTGTCTTTTATGAATGATTGAATTCTAGAAGCCACTGCTAATACAAAAAGATCACAGAAAGTTTCATTTCTATCAAACCATTACCTAAAATGGTGAAGGAATCTATAGCATCCAAGGAAAGATGAAATACATAGATAAATTGATTAGAAAAATGAAACATGGTAAGAAGAAAAAAGAAAATAATTTGCCTTTTAATGTCCAATTTTTACTGTCTGTTTCCCAGGATGAGCAAAATTCTTGGGCTAAGAAGAAGTAAATTTACCCCAACCAGCAGAAATAATTACTAATCCAATTAATACTAATAAATATATTACCTGAAGAGATGTCAAAAGGTTTGATTTGGAAGAATAGCATTGCTTTTTTGACCTTAAGCCCACAGACAAGGATTTGCCTTTATCTCTGTTCACCTTAGTCAATCCCATATAAAATTTGTTTAAATCACATGTCTTTTAAAAAAACCTATTTTCCTTATCTTAGAAAAAGAAAACTTAAAGAGAACTGCTGTATTACTTAACATTTTCATGTTGCATCTCACTAAATTGTGCACATTCCACATAAAATATATCAAAATGTTTTTCTTTACTTGGTGGTTACCTGACCTACTACTATTTTCATTTGCTTCAATATTTTATGTTTACTTTACTAAGTTATACCTTTTAAAAATTTAACTACCACATGCTTAAGTAGACAATACCTCTATTACATATGTTGAAGTTACTCTCCTTTAACCTTAGAATATGTTGGGGTCCTTTAAACTTGGGGATTTTTATAATTTTGGAGGATGCTAGTTTTTGTGCTGTTGCTAGACAAATTTTTCTGTAAATTATTTAAAAATGGGTAAAAATATTTCCTATACTTCTGGTAAGATATTAACTGAAATTTTACACTAAAATATAAATACATATCATGTTCAAAATAGCTGCTGTGGCTGTAGGAGTTGACAATTTCAGAATCAGCCAGTCTACATTTTTATATCTGTGTGCTCACACATTATCATGGTGAGAAAATGTTATTTTAAAACAACAATAAAATGAATTGGAAATAATTACTCAAGACTGCTTAATTTGGGGTTCATCTCAATGCCAAATTAATGTCTATGGTTATACATATTTAAGCAAAACCAATGTATTAGAATAAATCACCAAAAAAGAATCTGATTCTAATTATGATGTAAAAAGTAATAACAGACCATTCTCCTACTGAATCAACTACAAAATTCCACAGATATTGCAAGTCATATTTTTAAAGACATTGAATAGAACTATGGAGGAAAACAGGGTTACATGAACCAAATTTTATAGAAAGAATAGCCTTTCTTAAATGAACAATATGTCAATAGCTACTCTCTTTCCTGGGGTCACTTGCTAATTCTAGATACGGACTGCATATTGGGCTCTGACCATGCGAGTTGGCACAACTTGGAAACATAAAGTTTGATATATAAGGCCTATTTCCCCATGCTGCATTTATTCTTTTGAAATCTTCTGTAACAAATGTACCATGACCTCTCCCTCAAGCCATTACTGAATTTAGAAGCACAGTGAAGTGGGAGACCAATGAGTAAAGATCCAAATCTCTGAAGGGCTGACTGGGCTAAAGATACATGGGGAGCTGCCAGGCTCTCAATGGAAAGCCTACGTTACATACATACGTACACATACTCACAAAACAAAAAATAGAGGCAGGCAGAATCTCATCAAACCTGTCGCATAGCCCTCAACTGACCTATTTGCTCCTAGAATTTAGAAGATTGGAGTCTTACTCTATCTAGACATCTGCTTATCAAGAAAAACAAACAAACAAACAAACAAAAACCCACCTCTATTGACTAGAAGATTAAATTATCCTGTCTTATAATTTCTATGTACAAAAAGTATATCTGAGATGCAATTAAATGTTAATAAAAATGGAAAGAGGAAAATGTGAGTATTAAAATATAATATACGTTAAAGAGGATGGAGAAAAATATAAAAGTGGATAAAATGTGAAGAATTTCAACAGAAATTTATAAAGTTTTTGATATTGAAAACTCATTGAATGAGTTTAACAGCCGAGAGGATACACACAAAATGATAGCTTGAGCGAACTCAAAGATAGGGCACTAAGAAATATCCAGAGTGAAGCATAAAGAAGAAAAAAAAATGGAAGAAATAGAATAGAATACAAAAGAAATATTTAATCCCACAACATTAACAGAATGAAGTAGAAAATTCATGATCATCTCAGTACATGTAAAACTAAATTTTGAAAATTTGAGCAGTTGTTTACTTTTAAAATTCTGAGAAAATTGTAACAATAAATAAAATTTCTTAAGTTTCTTGATTTAAGATCACCAAAAAACCCTCCAGTTAACATCAAATATAATTGTAACGTTTTAAACACTTTCCCTCTGAGGTCAGGAATAAAACAGGAGTTCTACTATCACTCACTTCAAGTTAACATTGTACTTGTAGGGGAAGAATATTTCTCTATCCTCTTTGGATCTCTGGCTGATTCTAAGAATTCAACTGACATAAGACAGGTCACAGAAAAAAAGCATAAACGTTTTATTAAATTTTTAAATGTATGTGGGAGCTATCACAAGGGAATGAAAACCCAAAGATGTGACCAGAACAGGAAACGTTTATATATTTTGAACAAAGAAACAACAGATCTTGATGAAAAATGGATAAGACAAAAGGATTTGTCCTATGAGTAATAAATAGTGAAGAAGTAACTAGGAAGACAAAGGTTAGTTTAACAAGGTTTGTTTATGCAGCCTTCTCAGCCTTAAATTTTCTATCATGGGTACTAAGAAAGTCTTTCATCCTCCTGGTAGAGGGAAAATACCTTTTTTTCACATAGGAGATTTTATCTTCTGCTTTCAAGAGGGCAAAAGAAGGTCAGAATGTCCTTCTTGTATGGGCTGTTTCTTAAGTACTTTTAATTCAAAATAATTAATCTGCTAAAATAATATGTAGACTTTGGGGAGACATATTCTGAACTCCTTCATACTGAAGGTTCTAGTCAGTGCAATAAGGCATATAACATAAAATTAGGGCATAAGGAGTTGAAAGAAAGAATTAAAACTAACAATATTCATTTCTGACATGATTATACAACTAGAAAATCTAGGCAAAAACTAAAATTAACATATGAGTTTAGCAAGCGTGTTGTTTATAAGACCAATATACAAAAATAAATCATATTCCTATATGTAGGCAGAAAATAATTGAGATGTGAAATTTTAAAATATCTTGCACTATATAATAACACACAACAACCATTATCTAGAATTAGAACTAATGACAGTTATGCAAGACATCTACAATAAAAACTATAAAATTTTACTGAGAGAAGTTAAAGAAGATCTAAATAAACAAAAGGATATACCATATGTACACTACACTAAACCCAATATTATTGAGACAAAAATTGTTCTATAGATTTAATGTAATTCCAATCCAAATCCCAACAGGAACTTGTCATTGAATTTAGTAAACTCTTCCTAGAATTTATATGAGATTAATGTTCTTAGAAGGAAAGGAAGAGATGAGTTCTTTCTCACTCCACCATGACAGAACAACAGTGAGAGAAAAGGTGGTGCTGCAAGACAAGAACAAAGTCCTCTCCAAAACCCAACCAGTTTGATCTTGGATTTCCAGCCTCTAGAATGGTGAGAAACACATTGTAATCCAGTCTGTAGTATTTGTTATGGCAACCAGAGCTGACTAACAGAGGACTCATTTATTTATTCAAATGATATTTACTGAGAACCTATTATATTCCAAAGACTATTACAGACATTCAGGATACAAAAGTAAAAAAAAAAAAAGGTATATTTTCAATGTTTTGTCTTTAATGAATAAAATTCTGAGAGAGAATGCAGAGAGTTAAGTATCAAATTTTCCATACTAGTTAATACCCAGAATATCATCTTAAATATATGTACTTAAGAAATTAGGTAAAATTAGGTAATAATAGCAATATTAGGTAGAAAAGGCAATATTATTAAGATTTATATCTAGATATATATCTAGATATGTCATGTGAAGTAGCAACATATCTAGATCTAGAAATAGATTTATATCTATATCTATATATCTATATATCTACATATAGAGGGAGATTTACATATATGGCAGCCACACACAAGGCTAACTACATATAAAATAAATAATAAATCTTTTGTAAATTAGTACAAAAATTAAGTCATTGATTTTGGATTTTTACATCCCATAACAATTTTTTTTTGCCTTTTATGGCATAAAACCAAGTCTTAAATAATTTTCTTATTGGTTATATTCTGTGTTGCTATAAAAGAAGCACATAATCTAATTAAACTTACATTGTTCTATTAGCAAAATATATTCTTAAACCTTCACCAAAACTCAGTTCAATCTTTTCAATGTTTGCATGTCTGGTATAATTATCTAACGTTATAGTGTATTTAAGGAACAGGCAAACAACATTTGCCTTCTTAATTTGCCTAACATAATTTTCTTCGTGGTAGGCATATTTAGTTTCCAAACTGTACCTAAGCAAATATGTGCATTTGGTGATTATTTTAAGATAAAATATTAAAACTACTAAAATTGATTCTAATTGCTAGTTTTCATTTTAACATCTCTACTATTGTAAAACAATATGTGACTCTCCCTATTTTCTTTAGTCTTAATTTAATATGTTAATTGATATTCTTGTGAAATGGTAATAATGTTTATTTTGAAAACTTACTATATTATAGTAATAAATAATTAGGATTAGACAAAATGTCATTTGAAGTAGCAATGATTACATTGAAAGAGCAGTGTTCTTGCAATCAAAAACCACATAGTTGAATCCGAGTCCTATCCTATATTAGTAAATTCAATGTACTAGATATTTTTTTAACTGTGGAAAAAAACACATAATACATTGTTAAAAATAAGCATGATATATCAAATTTCAGGAACTTTCTCATCTTGCTTGACAAACTATACTCATTGAACAGCAACCCCTTTTTCCCCTCTTTCATCTCCCCATTCTACTTTTTGTTTCTATGAGTTTGATTACTTTAGATAATTCATATACATGGAAGTATGCTGTATTTGCATGATATTTCTAGGCTGAGTGCTGAAGGTGTAGCCTGGCTTCTCCTGACTGCTTATATTAAAATGTGGAAGAAAGACATTACTTTAAGAAGGACTTGTTAAGTGAAAAAGAAGCAGAACTTAAAGACTTGGAAAATCTTCAGCCTATCCATATTGCAAAAAAATGACACTAAGGGTATGGCCAAGTGACCATCTGATAAGAAAATCAGTATGAATCAGCCACATCCAAACAGAAATCAGAAGCTACAGTTCAAGACAATGGAAGAATGACCCCAAAGGTGATTCAAAGATCATTAGAGTTGCCACTGCAAACACAGGTCCAGTGTGAATGGGCCTGGGGGGCATGGCAGTCTTCACCTGGGTATCAAAGGACAGGGATGCTTGGCAGAGCTGCAGGAGTGGTACCACAGCCTGGGAGAGCCACAGGCCGGCAGAGAACTGCAGCAGGAGCAGGGCTCCAGCAAAGAGCAATATTAGGATTGTCCCACTGAGCCATGGGGTTGAGTTACTACCCCATTGGGCCTAGAAGACAAAGCAGTAAGTCAAAGAAAATTATTCTCAAACCTTAAGGTCTAATGGAATTTGTCCCATTAGGTTTTGAACTTATTTAATACATATCATTCCTGCATCTCCCCTTTGGAATGGGAATCTCTATCCTATGATTGTCTCAGTGTCTGACAAGCACATGACATGCTAGGTTTTACAGGTTCACAGCTAGACAGGAGTTTGCCTCAGCATGACTCAGACCTTGGGTCTCACCCATATTTGATTTAGATGATGTTTGTATAAGACTTTTAAGTTAATGCTGGAATGAGTTAAGACTTTGGAGGTTATTACAGGGATGGAATGAATGTATTTTCATGTAAAAAGGAATGAATTTGGTGGGGCCTGAGGTGGAATGTTAAACATTGAGCTTCTTCCCCCCCTCCCAAAAATTCCTGTGTTGAAACCTAATTTGCAATGGGATGGCATTTGGAGATGGGGCCATTGGGAGGCGATTAGGTCATGAAGTTGGAGCCTTCATAAATCAGTTTAGTGCTTTTATAAAAGAGACCCCAAAAGCATCCTTGTACCATGTTAGAACAGTGAGAAGATAGGTGTCTACCATCTTGTGATCAAACCCATTTGATGAGGAACTAAAATTTGTTGCTAACAGCCACAAGTCCAGCTTTCAAATGACCAAAACCTCACCAACATACTTGACTTAAACCTCATGAGAAACCCTGAGCCAAAAACCACTGAGCTAAAGTGTTTTGGGACCCTTAGAAACAGATAATAAGTGTTTTAGGCTATTAATTTTGGGTTTAAATGTTATGCAGTAACAGAAAATAAAATGGTTATTGAGAAACAAACAAAAAATTTTAATTCTTAAATGGAACTCTAGTGTAATTCTTAAGTAGCATAATTCTTAAAGTATAATTCAGCAATAGTTTAATTCTCAAATACCAGGATATTTTTATACTCCCTTATAGATAACAGTCTATGTTAGGGTTCTTAAAATTCTCTCAATCTAGTTCTAAAGAAGTTAAAAAGTTTATGTAGGACAAGGTCATTTGTCCATAGCTAATCTCCTACAAGCTTGACTTTTGATGAGAAGTGGGTCTCTTGAAAAGCCTCAGGGAAAACAGCTAAAACCCAGTGATTAATGCGATCGATTCTCAGTCATTCACTATCCTTAAACTCTAGCCCTTGATCATACCTGGGAAGAGCTGTTGTTTTACCAGAATAAATGCTGACATGGTCAATTCTGACACTGACTTGCCACATTATAAACTGAATTTATACAGCTTTGGCTTCCCTCTGACTCTGAAAGAGAGTTATTCCTTATAACTCAGCTGATAGGATACAAAGAGAACCCAGGCTTTGCCATGTTTTGCATTCTGGACTCTGATAAAGGCAAGAAGGCAAGGAGGAAAGGGAGGCCTGGTACTTCCCAAATTATGCAATTTAAAAGCTCAGTTGCCAATGGTTTGGGTCCTTTCCCGGTGTCTACATCTCAGCCTGATGAATTCTACAATGCAGAGGTACACTTCCCCTAACTATGAGTGAATAACAGGAACCAATTTGGAAAGAAGAAATATGAAATACTGTTTTTATATTTTGAACAACATATAGTATAGGACTACAATTATAGGTATAAAAAAACAAACAAGGTGATCCCTGCCTTCACCAGCCTCTGTATGAGGCAATTTCCATACTACTTCTTAAGAATAAGGAAGCCAAATAGAATTTGAGTTTGGGGAGGACAAGATGGCTAGAATATGCAGGGCAAAATAACAGAGTTGTGGAACTATACAGAGAAAAAAAAAAGAAAACTCCAGAAACTGATGTAGGGGGTATCATAAATCTTTGGCTGAGTATCAGTTTATGCATGGGTATGGTAAAAATCTACAAGTCCTAGCAAAGAAGAATTTTAGGAAAGAAAAAACATCACTGGGTAGTTGCAATCTAAAACATTCCCAAAGCACATAAATGAGAGGAAATCATTTAAATTCTCACCAGACAGAGTGGAGAGACCATGATAAATACAAGGGTATTTAAAGAGCAATCCCAGAAGCATTATAGCTTACTAATGGACCTAAACTAGTCCTGGAATAAAAAGTCCTCTATACCTGTCCCCTCTTCTCTCAGAAAGCACCAGAAAATCAGTGCCTCAAATGATATATTTAAAAAAGAAGAAGAAAAAGAAGAAGGCGGAGGAGGAAGAAAAGGAGGAGGGAGGAGGAGGAGGAGGAAGAGGAGGAGGAGGAGGAGGAGATGGGGAAGGGGAAGGGGAAGGGAAAGGGGAAGGAGAAGGGGAACAGGAAGAGGAAGAGGAAGAGGAAAAAGAAGAAGAAGAAACAATTAAAGAAACAGTGATCCAAAAATGACTTAACTGTCTTCACAGACAAAACTTAACACTTTTGGAGTAGAGAAAAGGAGTAGAGAAAAATAGGAGTAGAGAAAAATAGTAAAAAGTGTGAAATTTCTAATTGCCAGCCTCGATAAAAATTTAACAGATCTGTGAAAAAGTATGAAAATATTACCCATAACCAGGAAAAAATTGGTCAATAAAAGCATAAACAGAAATGAAAGAAATTAAAAACAGAAATAAAATTAGTAAGCAAAGGTATTATAAAAGCTAGTATAAATATGCTCAATGCCTAAGTATTTAGCTCAACATAAATATAATAAATATAGCGAAGGAAGACATAGATATAAAAAGAAATTCTAACTACAACTCTTAAATGTAAAAAATATAATATTTGATCTTTAGAGGGAGGTGATATTACTTATGAGTTTAATTTCAGGAAAGCGGGGAAATACAAAATAGTTATTATAAAAAGGGGGCATTGGGTGTGCTAGAGTGGAGAACCACTGCTCTAAGTGGTGGTCTAATCGACTGTATATTAGAGTTGCCTCTTTGCACACTTGCATGCTGACCCCTGAAGAATTTTGTTAAAAAAATGTGATTTAATGTGAAGACCTTGACAGATTAGCAAAGTATTAAGACACATACTTTGAAGTCAGAGAGATTTACAAATACATAATCTTGGGCAATCTATTTATCCTCTGGTAGCCTCCATTTTCGCAAATGTAAAATAAGATAACTTGTGAAACTCCTTCATCAGGGTTACTATTGCTTTTATTCTCCTCATCATTCGCCTCATCATATTCTAACATGAAGAGTCTCATGCTAGATTACATTAAGTGTCTCCAGAGTTCAGGTCCCCAAGAATCAGTATGCCTTCTAAAAAGGTAGTCTATTTACTTCCAGACAGTGGGACTGTTTCATTCATTCCATTTTACTCTTTACTTTGATTCCTAGTGAACATGGAGCTAAATACTCATGCTTAATTGCTGTGGCTTTTCTCAAATAGGGCTTCTTAATATAGTTTGCCCCACTCTATTCACTCCTCCATTCCCCCCCTTCCTACTAAAATTTTGCCTTTTATCCTGTGTTGTTGATAGTTGGTCTTATTGTTCTTGTGCTTCTATTGTAAGTTGTCTCAAAGCCTTTTGAAAGTAGGTGGAAAGGAAATAAAATAAGAACAAACTTAAAAATATATAAATATATGTAATATTTGGAATAAATATTTTCATGAATTAGATTAATAATGCACTGGAGACTGGAGGATAAAATATCAGTGACCTTGATAAAACAGCAAAATATATATATTTTTTAAGTGAAGAAATATAAAAGACTGAAATAAAAGGAACAGAAACACAAGATGTATGGTATAATATCAGTCAATGTAACATACAAGCAATTGGAGGGGGAAAAAAAGATGCACGAAAAAAATATTTGAGAAAACAATAGATAAAAATTTCCAGATATAATAAAGTATAAACTCATAATCCAAGAAGCTCAAAAAACTAAATATATAAAAATAAACAAACTCAACATGAGAACGAAAGAAATTAACATAGGCACATCAAAATCAAATTTCTGAAAACCAGTGATTTTTTAAAATCTTAATTGAGCACATTTCCAAAGCACATTATTTTCAGGAGAACAAAGGTAATGATGACAAAAGATTTACCAGAACCTATATAGTCTAGAAGACAATGAAACAATATCATATATACTAAGAAAACAATAAAATTTTAAAATCAACAAAGTGCATGTCCTCACAGAGATGTACACACAAAAGTTCAGAACAGCTTTATATATAATAGCCCAAAGCTAAAAATGAGACAAATATCCGTTACCGTGTCATTAGATAATATAAGTTTGGTTTATAGGATGGTATGTGGTATATGTGGTGTAATTCTATGCAAAGGCATCAATAGCACAAAAGACAAACCAATATGTTCAACAACATGGATGAATCAAAAAATATATATATACATATATTTTCTATATGTAGACTAAAATGTATTAGTCTTAAGAGTACAAACTGATTCAATTTACATGAAATCTTAGAAAAGTCAGAGTAAATCTATAGTTATAGAAAACAGATCAATGGTGATGTGGGTAGAGGGGATTTGACTGGGAAAGGGATGATAGCAATATTTTTTACTTTGATTATGATTGTTGTTACTAAAATGTGTATTTGTTAAAATTCATGAAAATAATCCAATGGTTCTTATAGGTAAATTATACCTTAATAAAATTTATTAAAATAGGCAACGAGCAACGTGGGACCTACAGATGCTTTACCAGTTGTACTTGTGGTAAGACACACCTTCAATTTATTTCACGAAAAGTAAACATTAGAGAAAAAGGCAGAAAATAACATCATTAAAAGAAAAATAAGTTTTCTGGTTTATACAGGTTAAAAGTCCTACCTCCAACAATATTTCTTACAAGTTCACTATTTTACTCTCCATTTCTGAAATGCCTAATTTTTATTCCAGTTATTCCAAGGAACAAATCCAAAGTCCATACCTTCAAATTTAATTTCTCCTGAGGATTCCCACTCTTGAACACTCTTTGCTTACTAGGTTATTAAGTCACTAAGTTAGAAAAACAATAGTGTTAATTTTTCATGAACTAACCTTATTTTTGTTCAAGTTGTTCTATATATTTCACAAAAGATTGTACTTCACCTAGAAGTTACAGTGTAATATAATGTGTAATAATAGTGGCTAATATTTATGTAGCCCTTACTCAATCCTAAGTACTGTTCTACATGTTTCAAGGCATTAATCATTTGGCAGCCAAAGTAATTAGAAGTATTATTGTCACAATGTAGTTCAGCTTCACTAGAGCACTTAGTTTTCAAAACAAAAAAATAGAAATATACAAAATTAATATTTTTTATCTTATTCTCTCTGTAGCAGAATTCTATGACTTTAAGGAAAATGTATGTTTCTATTGTTGTTGCTAAACATGTGTGACTTGATTCCGTATGATTAGATATTATTAATGTCAAAAAAGTAAATCTGTGCTCTCTTTTAATGTATAGATTTCATTAAACTTTAAAATAATGTCTAAAAGAAACAAAAGAATCCCAAAAAATTCATATACTTTCAAATAATGATTCTTTATCACAAAAATATAGTACCCTAACCTGTTCCTCTAGTATAAGTAAAAATGATTATGAAAAACATTAAAAAGTTGAAATTATTTTAAAAATCAATTTTTCAATTTTTTAGACAATATTGATTGATGTGCTCTTTTGGAAGACAGGAAAATTAATAATTTTACACTTTCTTATATCTCTCCTCCACTATTCTTATATTAAATAGAAAACATTTATCAATTTGTACATTAAGCACTGACCTCTTTTGCCTCTTAAAGTGAAAAAATTTTATAGTGATCAGTCAACCTCAAATTAAAGTAGAAAATTTAATTTCTAATTCAAAGTATAACAAATCTTAATACACATAGCACATGAGTGGTTTTACAGATGAGTACCCAATAATATGTTTGCCTCATGGTCTCAGGATATTCTTTTAATGCTTCAATTGATTCTTCATTTATTTTTCCTGCTATATGCAGTAACAGAAATGTTTCCCATTTATGTAGATTAAAACTGTTTCAGAATGAGTAAATAACTGAAGGAAATAGTTATTCAACAATTTCAGTTTATATATTCAAATTGTGTGGGTTTATCTGGATTACAAAATGATTATTTGTTCTATAAAGAGATTTGCCAGATATCTTTCAAAAGCAAATTGCCATTAAGACACTTAAAATTTGTTTTGACTCATACAATATGGCAAGTTTACATCTACAATTTAATAATCACAGTATGATTTAAATAGCACACTATAGAATACAAGCACTTTTTTCACCTCCCATGCACCTCTCAGAACGACATCATGAGGTCAATATTATTCCAATTCTTGTTTTAATATATTAGGAAAATGACACTCAAAAAATTAAATAAATTTGCCAAAGCTAAGCAATTAATTCATCCTGAAGTCTGAGCTTGTGTCATCACCAAACCGCTATGTTAATTAAAGGCCTCATTCTTAAATAAACCAATTGTTCTCTTGACCCTTGAACCAATAACTAAGAGTTCTTCAGACTACTTTTTAAATTTGAAGATTAGTTTAAATCTATGAACTGAAAAGGTAGTTTCTTATTAAACAAATGGGGAAAGTTATGTAAATTTGTAAAGCTACAAATAAGCTCTGTCAGGCTTTCCATTGATATTAAAATAGTGATAGCTGTGTATAGGTTGGTCAGGTAAGGAAAGAGTGGGAAGATGAGCGGTACATTCCCCTCAAATTAAAAATATGCTATTCTTTCATCAACAGCGTTGCATGATGCTTTATGTATTCTATACATTGGAGTTTTCACATACGTATATTACTCTGCTTGATTCTCACAATAGACTTGTGAAGTAAATAAAGCCCATATGCAATTTCACAGAAAAGGAAGCAGATAGGGTGAGAAGTTGAATGATACAACTAGAAGCAAAATAGCTATAAAATCATTTGTTGGCAGTAAAGGCAAAAAGATCCTGTTTGACAAACTGACTCTAAAACTTATTTGGGACTACAAAGTCCAAGAATAGTCCATAATTCCTAAACAACAATTTGAGTAGATGACTACACTACTTATCACATGATACACAAATATACAAGTGGACAGGTGCAACAGTATAGAGAGTTGACAGGCTAACACAAGTATGGAAATTTTATCTATGTCTATAATGGCTAACTATTGTTTATTTTATTTAAGAATTGCAAAATAATTTGAAAAGGATGGGCTACTTAATAATGGTACTGAAATAACTACTTCTACATAGAGAAAAGAAAAGTTAACCTCAAATTATAAGATATTACCTTCACATAGACTTTAAATTTAAATTGGAAGGGCAAAAATATTTTTTTTAAGAAAAGCTCTGTGATTTGAAGAATGAGGGAGATTTCTTAAACAAGATTTGATACATGCAAACCATAAGAGAAAGATTAATAGACTCAATTATGTTGAAGTTAGAGTTTATGTTAATCAAAAGACAGTATAAAAATGAAAAAATAAGGCACAGAGAGAATTTGTTTGCAACACTATTAATCCAATTCAGAATATAGAAAAGAAATCCTAAAATTTAGTTAGGAAAAAGATAAATAATTTATTCCGAAGAAAAGTGCTGAAGACATGGGCAGATATTTCATAAAATAACATATACACATGGAAATATGCTTCAGGTTCATTAGCAATCAGGGATATGCAATCTAAAAATTGCACTGAAGTATCATCATGCCAAGCGGCTAAAAGAAAAAATAAAGATACCATGAAGTTTCTTAGAGGAGCTAGAGCTTTGGAAATTCTCAACTTAGGCATCACATACATTTATGAAATCTAGTTTTCATTTACTTACTGAGATTGAAGGTATACACTCCTTAAAATCCAGAAATTATACCCATAGCTATAGGCTCAAGATACACTCTTACACATGTATATCAGGAAACATTGTAGCAGTTCTGTAATGGGAATCACCTGAAAACACCACAAATATACACAGCCAAGATAATAGATATACACGTATATTGTGTGCAATGATAATGAATGATCTTTAATTAAAGGTATCAACGTACATATGACTAGAAAAAGCCTGATATTGAACAATAAAATAACAGAAGTCTATGTATATAAGACACTTTATGTAAATATATAAAAAATATTAGACATATAGATAGTCCTCAACTTAGGATGGTCCAACTGAGATTTTTCAACTTTAGGATGGTGAGTAACTCATATACATAATAAATTACCTGAGCTATTCAACACTTTATTATAAAATAGACTTTGTGTTAGATGATTTTGCCCAAGTATAGGCTAATGTAAGTTTTCTTAGCACCTTTGAGATAGGCTATACTTAGCTTTGATGTTTAGTAAGTTAGGTGTATTAAATGCATTTTGACATGATCTTTTCAACTTATGATAGGTTTATCTGCACATAACACCATTGTAAGTTTAAAAGCATCAGTATATGGTTTAGGGATATAGTATACAGGCCTACCTCGGAAATATCGCGGGTTTGGTTCCAGACCACTGCAATAAAGCAAGTAGCACAGGTAAAGGGAGTCAGAATCTTTTTGTTGGTGGAGGGTCTTGTCTTCAGTTTCTAAAAATCACATCTGTGAAGCACAATAAAACAAAGTATACCTATATAAGAATAAAAATGACAAAATATATAAGAAAGCTTAGAAAATGAATAATACAGTACTATGATGTAGTTCCCTTTGGGGTACAGGGACAAGGCTGTGGTAGAAGACGGAACCGACTGAGCTTCTAAAGTGCTAAACATCTGTTTCTTAGAGTATATGATGAACACTTGTGTTCAATTCATTAGATCTGTATTTTACAGTGAAACTACTCTAAAGATCTCAGTTTCAATGCTGGAATTGGAGGAAAATATTGATTTTAACTTTAAATGGAGGTGATGTGGTATAGCAGAAAGAATGCACAGGTTTTGTAACTAGACATACCTAGGTTTGAAAATCCACTTGACAATTTTCAGCATTTCTAACAGCAAAGTCTCAGAAAAATAAATAGTCCCTTGGCCTTAGTTCTCCAAAATGTTATGGGAATTGAGGACTTCAGAACTGTCAGGACATAACAACTCCAAACTTGCTCACTAAGAAATGACCAAGTAATTTCATGGCTTCTAGAAGCTTAAGTCCATGTCTGTAGGATGACCCTCGCCCCTCCTTAAAATGTTTGACTGACAAATCTCAGGGCTGCCAGGAACATGTACTGTTTGTTCTGCCAAAATCTGGTGATAGTCAGATAGTCCCAGAACCCCCTCTCAGCAGTTACTTTAGAAAGCTTGAAATTAAAAATCCTTTCTCTGTCCTTAGATGTAAAACTACCACCCCAAAATCTTTTCTAAGGGACCTAAGAGCTCTTTCTTTGAAATGACACTGTTCAGGGAGACAACACTCCCTCTCTCTACCAGTCCCTCCACCAGGGGATAAGTGCCAACTTCCAGGGATGCCTTGCTTCAACTTCCACCATCGCCTTCTGTTATAAAAATAGAAGTTTATTTCTCCTCTCAATTAATATATTCAAGTGGACTTCAAACCCCTCACTGCCTCTCCCTTAGTATACCCCAGCTTCAAACAGTCTCCAGATTTCTGTTTTAAAATTAATTTCTGATCACTCTAGATTCTCTTCCCTATTGTGATATTATTGCTGAATATAACCTGTCCTTACCAACGTTAGTGTCAGCTTTGTTTATCTTTGACAGAATAAAATGATAAAGCACTTAAAACAATGCTTCACCAATAGAAGATGTTTTTCAATAGAAATTTCTCTCATTTTTTTTTTCCTCTTAAAATCTCACTTCCAAGTTTTCTTGGGAATGACTTCCTCTCAAGTCAGTAGAAAAATACAAAAATGCCTTAAGTGAAGTAAAGCACATTTAAATAGGATACTCAAAGCCCCCTAGAGCAACTGCCCAGCTACCGAGTTCTACTAAATTTAAAAGTGGAAACTCTATATAGTCAAGGAAACAGTTAAACGTATAACATTTGTTAACATAAATCTGTGATTGTTAAACTTCAAGTCATAGGTTCCTTTGAATATTTAAAAACTATGTATATGTCTTCTCAAATGTACATAAAATTGTTCACATAATTTCATTGGGCTCAAGAAATCCTTATGATCCACGATTACCATAGGAACCTTTGGTTTACATTGCTATTTTTTGAAAACCACTTTAAAACTTTAATATTTAAAAAGGAAAAGGAAAATATACAAGAATAACTTTCCTTACAAGATAAGTTGATACTGACTGCATGGAACTTTTTACTTTGAAATATTTCAAGTATGATTAATCAGGAGAAAGGGCAAATGGAATTCATTAGTCAGCCTTTACACTGTGTATCTTTTCACTTCCTTCTATAACAGTAATAACGAAGATAAATAAAAATTCATGGGAATAATTTACCATACTGCATGCTATATTAGATAATCTTGTGTGAAAGGTTGATGGAATTTAATCAGTTATTAATGAAATCAAAAGCACCTTAATAAGGTTACATTTTGATGACCTCTTTTATTGTTGACAGTTATTCAAGTATGTATTCTATAAAGGTTTGGTGTATTTGATAATGTCATTTCTAATCAACATGCAAATATATGGCATTAAGTGAAATCTGTAATTGAAGATTTTATTACAGATGAGAAAACTCACAAAGTGTCAGAAGTAGAGAAAAGAAATGTGCCGTAATTATATTGCTAACTTTCTTTAAGCAGTTTCCATCTACAAGAGTAAGTTTAAATGTCAGGAAAAATGACTAGCTATCTATACTTTGCAACTTGTTTATAGTCTTTTGAAACAATATAGTTAGTTAATGTTCTAGAAGACTACATTTGAAAACTTTTCTCCTTTTTGAGGAAAAATTAATTTTTACTTATGATTTTAAAAGTTAAGGTAGATACTCATAAATATACAAGACATGATAATCCATTCATTTATTCAATCAGTTATTAAGCATATTAGATATGTATACATATAAACTATATGTACGTAAACATATGTGTAAATGGATATGTGTACATACACACACACACACAAACACACACACATACCTGTCTATTCAGTTATTCAACAATATTGTGCCTCTCATATACCAGACCCTGCTTTAGGTACTGGGGATACAAAAATTAACAGAATACAATCCTTATATTTAGCAAGCTCACTGTCTCTTTTGGAAGACAGAAGTAGAAACAAATATTTGTGATGCATATTATAATAAAAGTAAACATCCACTTTAATAGTGAACAAATGGCACTAAATGCAGAAGAAATTCACAATGTCTAGGCATGACATAGCATAAACCTTTCAGGAAACTTGATTTGTCAAGATATGTGTGGAACATTTGGTGAAGGCCTGGATGATGGATGGCACTGGAGCTATTGCTAAAGTCATATATATCAGGCAGAGTCAATTTTACTCTATTTTATAAATAGTAAATAATAAGAAACAATAAAGAAATAAATAAAGAATAAATGACAGGATTAATGCAAAATATTAATATTATTACTTTGTGTTTTAGATGAAAAGTCATTTTATTGTATTGGGGGAAAAAAATAAAGAAATGTGAAATGACAATAGGAAAACCACTTTGAAGACTACTCCAAAAATCGAAGTTTTAGTTTAGAGGAAAGTTCTTTAAGCCAGCAGCTATATGTAGGACATATATTTTAGAAATTCTAGACATGATGGAATTGAGAAACCCATTATTTAGTAGATATATTGAATTTAACCTGAGAGAAATGAAGTGAGAAGCTGAGGAAAACCCACATAGCTTAATTGAAAAACAAAAATGTTAATAGTATCATGAACAAAACTAATAAATATCCACATAATAAAAGTTCTCAAGCTCAGGAGAAAAGATGAGAAAGTAGGAGGGACTTGTAATTTTTTTCATATTTGATTTGAGGTAATACAATGGAAATTTTCAGGAGACATTAGGAAATGCAGATTGCTGACTAGAGGTATGTAAATGGAACTTATCTTTTTAAGAATTATTATCAAAACATGGTATTTCACCTAAAATGTTGTTGAATTTTTTTATACGACTAATATTTGAGTGTGTACCATCTGTCTTGTTTTGTCTTCTGGGTCCATAAGCATACCAGGAAGTATTTCTTGTTATAAAAGATTGATAGAGTAGAAAAGATAAAGAAGTCACAAATATGTACAACCAAATGTGATATGCTATACCTAGAATTTGGGGGGGAAATCAGCAATTTTAAGTAAAAAGGAAGAAATACCTCTACTTGCCTGTGTGAAAATGGAGGAAGAAGAGTCAAGGAGGTCACACAAAGGAGATAACTAATCAACTGTGTTGTGAATGATTTAGATGGCATTCACGAGAGAAAAGGGTTTGTAGAGTATTGTTGAAGATAGAGAAAAGAAAACCATGAAGAATAGAAAAAGATATGAAAGTGCACAGTCTGAGTTGTTTATCATGTTTTATTTAATTTGTAATGAAATTATTGTAATGAATATATTAATTTAAAGAATTATAGTAATATCAAGTCAGTGTATTCATGTGTTAGATACATAGATCAGTAACTGTACAGATGGATCAATAATTATAAATCTAATCTCAAATACTTCTTCAAACTACCATTTACCTTTATTTTGTATCAGCTCCTGTTATTTGATTGCTATTTTTATAAATGATTATTTTTAACCTAAGATCTACATTTCTTCTCCATCATTAAGAAAAATGGAATTCCATATATCACATGAGCTTGAGTCTTGGGATACAAGGAGAAAGCCATTGTAAGAGCTCACGTTATGGTTATTATGGAAAGTATGTTAGTAATGAAATAATTGATTTCTTATTCTTTAGGCATTAACATGTTTTAATTAAGCAATTCGTGTACAGAGTTTGAGGCCACTTAATTATATCATGTGAAGCAACCATTAATAAGAGCATGTCAAAACATGCTCTATTATATGTATGTAACTATTAGTACTTTGGTTGTATAATGCTTTCCACAAATTATATTTATTAGCTAAATAACATAACACTTCAAAATTTCCAATGATCCTTTCCAAATGTAATTTTTTTCCGATTTTCATTTTTTGTATCCAAAGTACTTAATGCATTGATTAGCAATAGGAGGTTCAATATATAATTGTCAAGTGAATAAATAAATATGTGGATAAATAAATGAATTAATTTAATTTATGAATTAATGCTAGAAGCACAAAGATGATATTTTAACTCATCATGCCTGACATAACAGTCAGTTTTGGATTTTTCTGGGCTCTAAGGAACATAATTGTGCACACAAAAAAAGGTTATTTTTAATTTCAGAATATGGCCTCATAAAGTTATTCATCATCATATTTTCAATGAGTACCTACTCTATATCAGAATTGTAAAAAGCAGGCCAGCTCTATAGAAAATATAATCTCGTTACATATTAATTATGTATAAAACTTAGTACTTGTTTTATTTAAATAGATATAATCTGTTAAAATGTAGAATTCATATGAATTTTAGAAGCAATACTGCTGAATGAGGTATATTCATAGGCATATATATCTGGAGTCAGTTCTTATTCAATGCACATGTTCTAAACAAGTGGTATATTTCTTACCAGTTAGATGTCAAAACAGGCCCTCTGAAATATACGTCAGCCAAAAAGACAATTTTTTATTGGCTATTATAACGATTTGGTGCTGCTCATAAAGACAAACCTAAATTCTAAGTAATGTCAATTACAATAGAACAATCTTACTAAAATCATTTTTTAAAAGAGACAATTTCTTAATCCCAGCTGTTTGTAAAATTATTCTCTAGTTTTATTCATAAGCCTCTTCACAGATTCTCTGTAGAAATAAAATTACATCACTTCAGAAATAAAAGAACTTCCAGTTCTAAAAACCAGCTCTATTGCATTTGAGGTAGGAAGGCCAAGTAAATTGCCCAACTGCACTGAGTAAACTTAGGGTCTGATCTAAATCTAAAGATAGTTTTCTGACTCATACAACACAGTTTTGTGTGAATTACTATATCAATAAGGATAGAGTAGAATGTGCTGCATGAACAAACAAACCTAAATTCTCAGTGGCAATTAACAATGAAGGTGGTTTGCAAAGTTTCTGCTCAAAATGACACATGTCATTTCCAGTCACATTTAGTAGCCAAACAAGTTACATGGCAACTCCAGAGACTAACAGGGTGGGAGTTTATATTCATCTTCAAATGAGGGGCAGTAAATATTCAGAACAATAATGAAATCTATCACAAGACTTAGGAGATGACTTTCTCATGAAACAACAGATCCAATTATAAAACTAATTCAGGTACATTCTGTGTCACTAATATCACTAATTTGAAAATGGAAATAATGTATGTGCAGGGAAAGGACATTGCATTGACTGGTTTTTCTTGGAAATTTCTTAGGTTCCACATTGAATATATAAGTCATGCTAAAGGTTATAGATATCTCACGAGAAAGGGAAAAGTCCAATCATCATCTTTGCTATAGTTTACCTTCTATTTCTAGGGATTTTTATTGAATCCTATAATTGTAATTATTTCAGAGAGAGAGAGAGAGAGAACTAATCTGTAATTTTACTTGAATTTTTGAATTTATAATAGTTTTCTTTCAACAATTACAAATAAGCAGTTAGTTTTGGATAGCATTCCAAGCAGAATAGTTACCTTTTATAGAGAAAATTAATTTTAGTAGATCTTCACTCAATTGGTTATCTTACTATTGTGTTTTTATCTTATTATTCAGCAAAGATCTTGAGTTAAATAGATCCAATGATCCTATAAAATGTATCACAGCAAGTCTCAGAAAAAGAGCCACTCATAATCTAAATTAATTAATTTAAAATGATTTTCTGAACAACTTTAATTGTTCAGCACTCTAGTCTATGAGATGCCCCAAAAGTATGTCATCTCTTTTAATTTTTATTAGATATGACACCTGCAGAATTGTAGCAATTCCTATGGTTGACTGTACTTCCTGAACCAGAAGTCATTAAAGAACTAGATTGGGGTACCTCTAGTAGAATCTAGCTGAAAAAGAAAGCCTAAGATAGGTGGTTCAATAAAGGAATTTAATAATCCCAACACTTGAGGAATTAGCACAAATGGAAACAGCAAATGCTTATACAGTTGGAAGGAAGAAACAGTGGTCTTATTTGAGTCCTGGAGCAAGAATTAAGATAAAAACTGCCAGATGAGGACTGGCAACATGGTGGCTGGGCCTCCTAGCAGGTCCTATAATTACATAGACTTTCCAGAAGCACAAGGAGAGATTAATAATGGCTTCTTCAATCCTCCTACCCTATCTATTTGTGCCATATCCCATATAGGACAAATCCAATCCAGTACGGTAGTTAAGGAAACAAGTGGGCAAGGGAGACCGTGAACTAAGATACTTTCAAAATGTAGTTTGAATGAGACTTCTCCCTGAGAAATGGATAGAGCACAGGAAGAGTGGAAGTGGATCTAAAAATAAAAAGGCAAAAATGTATGGCGTACTTCAGCTTTATGGCATACAGCTTTTGATTAACTGAGGAGGCCCTTACTTTGTGGCTTTTGCACATCCTCATATTTAGACAGTAAAAAAATAGTATCATCCAAGAGAGAATGAAAAATACTCTAATACCCCCAATTGTGAGACATTTGAAGACAAACAATCATGGTCTACTATATTGTGAAATTTTAGGTCAAATCTCAGTTAAAAACACAGTTAACAGAGATCTGTAAGACTTAAAAAGAACTTGTGAAAGACAGTCATTCCCCAGACTATTCACTTACTGTCCTGACAAATTACCATAAAGTTTACCCTTATAATAGTTTTTTATTGTCATAAAGCACAAGGTCTCCAGACACATCAGTAACCATAGGAACATGGTGATACAATTGTAATGGATAATTGTCCAGATCTACTCCTAATGTTTGAAGGGCCCAAAGCAAGAGAACAGATGGTGAACACATACCATATGTTAATTCTTAAAATTATAAATCAAATAAGAAAGTTTTAAATAAAATTTATATTTTCTTTCCTTATATAAAAATATATCTTAGTAATAATCACAAAAAGTGAATCAAAATTAGTAATACATCAAAGATGATTAGTTTTGTTTTTGCACATGCGTAGCCAGCATAGCCGAGATCAGAAACAAAATAAATATGTATAAAATACACGGTATATAATTGTACCATAAAATTAGTCTGTGCCTTCATTTCAACAGAACCACTAATTATGTCATTATGTACATTATTTTGAAATAATGAGTGTGGTATTTACAATAATGATTTAAAACATTAAAAATGAAATGCAATTGCTTTTAGTGTACAAATCTTACTTATTCCCTATAGAAATCTAACCTAGACTTCATTTTTACCACCTATATAAATTTTGCCTGAACACCTCACTAAGGTAATCTCTCCGTACTTTGAGATTCTCTAACTGGACAAATCGAGCAGTTACTTGTGAACTGGACTGTAAAACAACCTGTATTATTACCTGAAACTTTTATTTAAATTTTAAATATTTTTTGCATATCTGTATTTTCCAACAATTGTGTTGTTTTCCCACATTGATATTTGTTTTTACTCTTAGCTTGAAGCTAAGGATTTTGCTCTTTGGGTACCTAGGGCATCCCAAGTCAGCTTTATATATACAAGGGCAGTCAGTTAAGATTGCTTGAGAACATCTGCCATTGATCAAAGCTGAACACAGCATCACCTAGGTCTACTGATTCCTGTCAGGCTTCCATACATATGCATAAGCAATGCCATCATGGTCTGCCTGCTTCTAGTACTCGGTGCAAAACCATCTACAGCCTGAAGATGCCCCATCTGACTTGTGACTTAACCTAATTAGTAGATACATAAAGTGTGTTTGCACAGGTATTGCACCTCACTTCATCATAGGTATAATTGCACATTGTTTTAGTATCAGCAACATTTATGGAAGACTAGAATAATACTAATAAGTAATAGCCTTCATGTGATTACCTACTCTGTGTCAGACATATTATAGATGTTAGTGAGTGCACAGGCCGTAGATTTAGATTGCCTGGGTGCAAATCCAAGCACTTTGTGAATTTAGGCATATTACTTTAAATTTTTAATTGTCAGTGTCCTCATCTACAAAATGGTATAAAGGTAGTAATAATAACAGTTATCTTAGATTGGCTGTGAATATAAAATAAGCTCATTCACTGAAGTACTTTAATGTGTGGAAGAAGGTAAGCACAGACTTGTATTTTGTGTATATATGTTTATAACTACATATGTGGACTTGCATGTTGGTAAATAACTTAAATACACATGAAAATGGTGATATCATTGAAACATTTTTTTTTTTTTAAACCGTGTTTCACAAACTGGAATCGTTGGAATTCAACTTACGTATGGCTCCACAGCCAAGCTCAGCCTTACATACTCGTATCTATGCATATAGCAATTGTGTATATTAATTGTATTAATCTAGAGTTAACACAGCCTAAATTTTATTATTTTCAGATTAAAAGAAAAAGTGACCAAAAAATGAGTTAGTGTGACCATTATGGGATCTATTTAAGTTAGTGACAGCTGATTTTGTTAAAAATGAATCAGTGTAGTACGTTGGTATTAGAAGCAATTTAAAGTTCTCATTCAGTTTGGTGAACAATTGCTTTATCATTTTTGGGGGTTTTTTTTTTGTTTTTTTTCTGAACTTTGAGAACAAAGGTTAATAGTTGTGACTCTTTCAAATAATATAATTAGAGTCCTTAAATAGGTACGATGCTGGCTCAGAAACTGGAAAAAGCTCCATGGTATGAATTTAAGTATTGAAATTATGTACCTATAATACGGTCCTTGTAACAAAATTAGCCAATGTGAAATCCAGCTGGGCGGTAACCATGCACACAGCCTCCTGTACACTGCATCATTATATTCATATTATAAAACTATATCCCCTTGCTGACATTATAATCCCTCATTCTTCAATCTCAAGCATTTGACTAAACTGTTCATTTTCAAAACAATACCAATTGAAGACCTATGATCTTGTGGCATTTAATTTCCAGACACTGATTCAAGTTGTTTCTTTAATGAACTTAACAGAGGCCTACCTTCTTATACTGAAAGGAAGCATAGTGGCAACCTGGTTCAAGTCCTCATTTTATAAAGTGAGAAAATGAGAGATTTGAAATGGAAGCTAATTGCCTGAGATCACAGGTACAGGCATACTTCAATCAGAGACTATGACAAGAGTCCCTTTGCTCAAACGACATCAACTCTGCCTGGCTGCATTCCCAAAGACACAAGAAAAGCAAATAAGCATAGTTATATTTATACTAAAACCATGTGGGCATTTACTTTCACTCAGCATAGTGCAAAAGTAAAAAGTCCTTTTTTAAGAGAATAAGAACCGTGTCCATGTACACAATGAATGAAAAGATTGGGCTAGTCACTTTCCTTGTGAGATCTGTGAGGAGAGAATCTCAACTCATCATCTTTCTGCTCAGTATTTCATAGTACCTTGCATACGGTAAGTATGCAAAAAATGCTTGTTGAATGAAATTGCCTAAATTTGAATTGCTAGGGTACTTACCGGTTGTCAGATTCAGGATTTTGTCATATTTTCTGACAGCTGTGCAGGTTTTCTCACCCTTTGACAGATGTCTTTCCTATCTACTGAACTTACTTCTGAGCCAATGAAAAATGAAATGGACCCAAAAGCACTAGAAGAAAAATTCTACCAAACTCAAATAAACCGGGATATACAGTATGCTAATAATTCTGATCTTGGGTTCACCATGTAAAAGGTTCCCACCAAATCAAATTAAAGATTTCCAATATACCAATATGTATTACAACTAGAATAGTGGACCAAATACTATCAAACACTGTACTAAATTATTCAGGAATTACTTCTGAAATACTTGTATCTGATTTTCCTAAGGGGGACTGTATACCATTTCCTAAAGAAGGGTTCCAAATTTTTGTTAATCTCAGGAAGAGTGCATAGCAGCTAAGGTAAATACTCAAAAGTACAGGAAGTACATTTTCCATGGTTCTTAAAAAATTTTTTATTAAATTATTGGAAACTTCATAATTAAGAAGTTTGAGGATTTTTAATGAAAATACTCCATGTACTGAATTCTCTTTGTCAAATATATTCTGAAGCATATTTATGTAATACAAGTTGCTTTACACATAATTAATGAATAAAAATATATCAGTATTAAGCAGACATCAGATTGGTTCACTTCTGATATTATTGAGAGTCCGTATGAATACCAACACAGCTGAGCATTGAATGAAGCAATACAATCTTGCACTCAATGACAATTCATCCCACATTTTTCATCTTTGCAATATTTCGCCATGTGCTCAGTCTTGGAAATATTTATTGGCCTGTTCTGTTCTCCATGCTCTTTGTGACCTCTCTTACCTTCATGCCTCAAATCCACTTTTTACTCACTCTATCAAGCTAATTTTAGCATTTATTTTTAAAGTGCATTCTTTACAATGGCCTATTGTATGTGTATGAATTTAATATTTTTCAATGTTTTAGAAGCAAAACTTAATCACCAGACCTTTACAAACCCATACAATTTTGTTTTCTGTTAGTGCTTTGATTACAAATCCACATTGATGTTGAGTGGCCTACCCAAACCTCATTCCCCCATTAACTCTATTTTTCTTTTTTATAATTCATGGTTGTACAGAATGCAATGTTTTGTAGAAATTTATTTATTCTGCTATCACCCAATACTGGGCCACAATCTAGGGAGCTAAGATAATTAAGACAATATCAGAATCTTAAAGGAGTTTAGAGTTCAATAAAACACTTAGACATTGCAATTATAGATCTGTAGATAAGGTATTATGAGAACCCAGAAAAGGGAAAAGCTACGTAGTCTATCTTAGAAGCAGGATTTGCCACAAAGTTTTCAGGAGGTGTTGCCACCTGGTTGAGTCAGATGGGTAGGTGAGAATGGAGTAGAGAATAGGAAAAACTATTCCAAGCATGCTCACAACCACCAAAAAAATAAGCCAGCATGGTTTAGCATGAGGAGGATTTTTTAAGTCTTAGGATGCTAGAAATTCAACGCTAGAAACATAGTTATGAATTTATCATATATTTTTGGTCTGAATTATTCTGTAGGCTATGCAAAAATTATACTGTCAAGATTAATGAATGACATTGAAGGGTTGGCAGTAGCAAGAAGAAAGAGCAAAACAGTAATAGCTAATGGAAAAACAAACTTACCATGAGAGAAAATACACCCTATTGTCAAAAAACTGCTCTCACCAAAGTGAATTTTATAATAAAGCATTCAGGTTTTTATGTTGACAACATCTACTTTACAGAAAAGAAGGGGAAAAAAATGCTAGAAACCAAAACTAATCCAAGAGTTCACAGCCTACAGAGCATAATTCACAAAAGAAATATTAGCATAAAACTTGGAGCCAGCAGAGTGAAGTGCTTTCCACACATACAGTTTTTCAAACATTACAGAGAGAACTAACAGGCTGACATTTGCATTTTCTCCCTGAGTATAAAAAATAGTGGATTAATCTGCAGTGAACATATTCAGAATTTCATTACAAAGAAAGGCCAAACCATGAAGTTGACTTCTAAAACCAGAGGTGCAAATATGCAGTGAAAAGACCTGTGACATCGAGGTGTGTGTTTAAAGGCTGGAGTCAGTAACAACAGCTATGGCCCAGTTTACAGAGGCGATATAAGGATACAATTTAATTCCCATTGTTAGAAAAGAAGAATGTACTTTGCCTGAGCTCTCAATGTGCTTATAATTCTATAATTAGGGATTAGTTTAGAAATGTCAAGAAACCACTGTGTGGTTTCTAAAAGTGCAATATAAATTCAAGGATATTAAAAAAAAAAAAAAAAAAGCTTGTAGAGACCTAGTGATTTTGATAATTTGTGGCTATTCATTTGAAACAAACTGTTTTCAATGCACTGCTCTACGAAATTCAAGAACAAAGGGGAGCAAGTAATTAATTATTTACAATATATGAGATTGGATAGGTGGTCAAAAAGCAATGCACGGCTTTGTTAAAAAAAAAAAAAACAGTTGTTTTCTGTGAATCTTACCTGGGTTAAACAAATCAACTTTCTAAAGTACTTCAAACTTTCTTAAAAAATTAAAATGGAGAAGATGCAATTAAAAAAAGAAAAATAACACATTACCGTGTTTCACGGAAAATAAGACCTAGCTGGACCATCAGCTCTAATGCATCTTTTGGAGCAAAAATTAATATAAGACCCAGTCTTATTTTAATATAATATAAGACCAGGTATAATGTCATATCATATCATATCATATCATATCATATCATATCATATCATATCAAGTCTTATATTAATTTTTGCTCCAAAAGACGCATTAGAGATTATAGTTTGGCTAGGTCTTATTTTCGGGGAAACACGTTATTTGGATTAGATCACTCCATCATTATAATCTGATTATTTTTCAAAAAATAACCTAAGTTATATTTTAACAAGTTAACTGCCTTTTAAATTTCATAATTGGAAAATATTTTAATATTTCCTCAAAGATATGCAATGTTTAAATTGTGCTTCATAGCCCAACCAATTTTGCAACATTTATTAAGTGCCTACTGTGTGCAAAGGCATGAAGGAAAACATGATCCTTGCATTCAAGAAGCTAAGATACTCATTATCACAGATAAATATGCAAGAACATAGTGTGAAATGGTAAATAAATGAGCTGTAGGAACACAGAAGAAAAAAGTCACTGATGCTCAAGGAAATAAACAAAACTTTCTAGAATAAATGCAATTGAGCTGGGCCTCAAAATTTGGGGAGGAGTTTCATAGGGATACAGGGAAAGATGAAGAAGCATATAACGGAGAAGGGCTGTATTGAACAAATCTCAGAAGGTAGGAAACGACCACTGTTACTCAAGGCACTCCAAGTGCTTTTTTGAGACTTGAAATATGATTAATAAGGAATGAGATTTAAGAATAGACTTGATTTGACAAAAGTCACAGAGAGATTGGAGTAACATTATGAGGAGTTTAGACTAAATTGTGAGCAATAGATAGCCATTAGAAATTACTGATGAGTGGGTGAATGGGTCAGAGTTTTCTGTAGGAAAATTCCTTTGTGCAGCATGTGGAGTCTGGATGACTCGCAGAATAAAGATCCCTTAACTGAGCAGAATAGCAGGAAAGTGCAATCAGTTATATTAATTACCAACTTCTCATAATTGGCTAAATGATACCTGTCAAATAAATTTATTTTGGTGAAAAAATAATCACCCCAAAAATTCTTAATGATTATTATACTGTTATAATAATATTATGATGAACCCTACGAAATTGTCGCATTTTAAGTGTTTTTTGTTTTGTTTTGTTTTACTTACAAAAATGACAATTTCATGAAGTTCAGTTGAGTCTGACCCATGATGACTTTGGCACTAAAAACTCAATTCATTTATCAAGGTTTCTGATTTTTATGTTTCCAACAAAATACAACTAGCTGTTATTTTAAAAGAAAAATACTTTTGAGTATAATGGAGAAAGTGAGAAGAGGCAAACGGAATAAAGAAGAGATGCCTGTTTTCCACAACATGGCAGACTAAGGTGATAGAATTCCTTTTATTCCTCCGCCCTCCATTTCTGACACTAAAACTCTGAATAAAATCAAATTATTGGAGAAGATTAAATATATACAGGGACTATAAAGAATGAAAGGAAATTCCCCAGGCACCAGAAATAAAGGTAACTTGGAGGAGTGCAGCATGCCCCATAGGTTACAGGCTGGTGTCTTAATACTGGAGATACTGTTTTGGGTCCCTGCAGATAAGGGTGGGAAATGAGGCTGCTGCACAAAGGGTGCAACCTGGTGCATCCCTTCAGTGAACAGCACATCCTGAACTCTACCTACCTGCCACGGAAGCCATCATGAATTTTGTCTACCCCACATTTTAGATTTTTTTTTTAAAGATTAATATAATCAACGCAAATCTTGCACTTCACAAAGGTGCAGCAACATCCAAATGATAAACCAAGAGATTGACAGAAAAAAAAAAAAAAAAAAAAAAAGGCTGGTCTTCTGGCTGTCCAGCAAAGGCAAAAATGTCATAAAAAGCACAAATGATGAGGAAAATGGCAAATATAATTACAGCTAAATTGACATTGTATCCACTGCTATTAGGTTAAATATATTACTTTTGATAACTACCAACTCTATGAGGTCTTATTATTATCATATTTTGTACAAATGAGGAAATGGGCATAGAGAGGTTAAGATATACAAAAAAAGTTTTACAGCTAGAAAGTAGAGTGGATCAAACCTAACACTTTGGGTCCAGAGGTCAATTCTTATCAACCTCACTATGATGGTTCTTCAATGTAAATAAGACTGTATTATAATTTAAAATTAAAGCAAATTTCTGTAAGTGACAACTCATCTTAAACTATGCAGGTGAAGACACAAGTCACAATGAAAAGAAGATATTATAAATCCATAGAAGTGAAAAAACCTGAAGTCCAGTTAAATCCAACACTTTTCTGCTTCACAGTTGTGCTCCTTCAGTTGAACATAATTGAAGAAAAACTCAACTTATCCAATTGGCCTTAATTAATCATCTCTAATTTCAGGTAGACCCACAGTGCTATCTCTCAATCTTCCTGTTTTCCTGCATTCTGATAACTTTCTTATACTGGGATTTCGGATGTATTCCTACGTCAAAATTTCTAATCACTTCTCAGACTTTAATGCAACTTCCATCCTCCTCATTCTTAGCTGATAACTTGAGTTCCTATTTCTCCTAGAAAATAGACACAATCTAAAGAATGTCCTCACAATCTAATAGACATTTTTACTTATCTAACTGTATCTCTACATTTATACTGCACTTTCCCTCCCATTGCTGTAGATAAACTGATCTTACTCTTCTTGTCTGTGGAGTGGAACTTAAAACTTTTCATCTACTCAAGTTATTATTCTAGAATTTCTACTTCTCTCCCACATTATCAGTTTTTGTTTTCTCACTGATTATTCTCATAAGAATACAACTATAGGGAAAGGGGGCATGTATCAAATCATGGAGGCAAAACATTGTTTAATATATTTTTTTAAACATCAATAAGTCCACCTACTTGAATATAATTTGCATAACAAAGAGTATAAAGAAAACAGAAGTCATATTATTAAAGGTATATTTTTGTTGGTCAGCCTATTAACTTTTATCACACTTCATTTCTTCCTTTTCCTCACGTATTTTATCCCCAAAATAATATAGAGTGAAAGAATTATTTGACTGCCATTTAGAGTTATGGTTGTAGTTTAGCTTTTGTTTTAATACACAATGGACATTTTTAATTTACAGATATCTTTTTATTCTCTCAGTTATTTCACCGTTAATGTCTCTCAGTTTATAAATATTAAACCAAAAGACAACAAAAATATTTTATCTGAGGTTTAATGAGTATATTTCAAGACTAACATATTTCATTCTGCTTAATGATACATAATAGATGATTGACTATTACAACAAAAAATTACTAGAAAATTAATTTTGAACCAGAGATAAATTGAAGATCCAAGCTGATGGTTTTTCAATAAAATACATACTATTATATGCTTAAGTATCATATTATAGGAGCAATTGTGGAAATTTGAATTAGGACTACATATTTGATAATAGTTAGTGAATGTTAAGTTTTCTAGAGTTTTCTAATTTATTATACTTATGTGGAAGAATGCCTTTGTTCTTAAAATAACTAACTGAAATAGTTCAGGAAAAATAAATATATTTGAAACCATTATGTTAAAATATTAGCAAAATATGGGTGTTTATTGTATTATTTTTACAGATTTAATGTAAATTTGGAAATTTTAAAAATAAGAATTGGGAGAAATAAAAATAAATAACTAAAAATACTACGAGATTTAATTTTAGTTCATTTCTTTAATGAAAATATTTTATATATACCCAAAGCAAAGCAATATAAGGTTTATTCAAATGGTTTATTTGTGTGTATATTCATGAAAATGTTTACCATAATCTCCTGTCATTTATGTCACATATGTCATTTATGTCATTTATGTTCCCTACATTTCTTTAACAATCCATACCATTTTAGGTAGGTTTTCACCTCAATCATTACCATCTATATCTGAATATAGACAGCTCTTTCCTCAAGCCATTTGCAAGAGGTGATTGGCTGACCTTCTCAGAACACATTTTCTAAGTCTTTACTGTCCATTGTCTAACTTGTGTGTGTATAGTTTCATTTCTGGTTATGTTCCCATGTGTTGTTTTTTTTTTGTGTGTTTTTTTTATTGAAATCACTTTTTTCAAATCTAAAAATGAAAAGAAAATCTGATTTCTTATAAAAATATTTTTTAAAATCTTAAGTCTATTTGGAATTTATTTTTAGAATAAATATTTTTCTAGGAAATTATTATTGTCTAAAACAACAATACTCTCCTGAATTAGAATGTGTTTTTACATTGGAGAGCACTTAAGATTTGTATATATAAGCATTATATAAATGGAATTATTCAGGTTAGCTCTATGTCCGTTTTTGACAGCTTTATTGAGATAAATTTACATACCAAACAAATCAACCATTAAAAGTATACAATTCAGTGGTTTTTAATATACTCCAGAGTTGTGCAACCATCATTACAATCTAATTTTAGGATATTGTCATCATCCTAAAAAGAACTCATACCATTAACATTAACTTCCTATTTCTATTCCTCCCCCTCCAAACTCTCTCCATAGCCCTAGGCAACCACTAATCCAATTTCACTTAGCATATTTTCTAGTTTTATCTATGTTGTAGCATGTTTCAGTACTTCATTTCTTTTTATTGCTGAATAATATTATAGTCCATCATCCACATATCAATCAATGGACATTTGAGTTGTCTCCACTTTGGGGCTATTATGAATAATTTGGCTATGAACATTTGTGTACAAGATTTTATGTGAACACATATTTCCATTTCTTTTGGGAATGGAATTTCTGCATCATATGGTATCCTTTTGACATTTTTAGGAGCAAACTCTTCTCATAGGTACAATATATTTTCACAAGAGTGATCATAATCTATAATTATATAATTAATCAATGATTTAAAATGGTGTCCTTGAATACAGGGACTAGGACTTATTCATACTTATTCCCAGCAACACTTGTTTATTAATCATAATTGCAACTATAATCTTAAAATATTCCTTGACTCAAACCAACTTACCCTTCACAATTTTCATTATTTTATGCTTTTGAGGGTAATGTTTCCTTCTAATAATTGACTTCCAAAAAGGTATCTCAGAATCTTACACTGCTTATACCCATGAAGTTAATTGATTACAAACATCTTTAAATTAGGATTCTAAAAATTTCCAGCAGTCAATTTGACATAAGTTTTTTTTTTCTTTTTTTTCTTATATTTGATCACATTTGGCTAAATTATAGAGAGGTAAATTAAGGAAGTTCATATTATTAGGGGCATTAGAAAGGGATTTGCTCTCAAATTAGCCTCTTTTGTGCGTGAAAAACACATTGGCCTCCATTTAGCCTTGAGAGGTACATGTGTACTTCTATAACCATAACGAGATTAATTTTCTATACTAGGCTGTTAAGCATTATCCCTTGAAATTCTGTTTTATGTAGTGTGTACAAATGAAATGTGATCAAATAGAAGCTTTGAAATTAAGAATTTTAAATACCCCTGTCTTCTTCCCAAGTAACAAACTGGCTATAAAAGCAAGTCTCTGCATTAATTTGCAAATGAACAAGGACTTTGGAGTTATATCCACATTGGTTCCAGGCTGCTATTGTATTAATTATCAGATAGATTAACTACACACTAAGCTGGCACTTTTCATTAAACTGCTGCTAAAACATGAGGGATGAACAATGCCTTATGCTTTAACTTCAGATACATGCACCCTGAGGCTATTTAATATGCCTTAATAAGCTAATGTTTCTCATACAGATAAATTTTACTTAGTTGGAAAGTGTTCTGTGATACCATAGGTTGAGACTTGTCAATGTCTGTCCTCAAATTTCAAATAACCAAAGAGTCAAATATTCATACCTGCTCAAATTGGTAAAGTCATAGAAAAATATTTTAATTACATTTAGTCAGTATAAGAAAATAAATACACCAAGATATCAAGAGCCAATAAAGATAACTAGTTAAGGTTAAATGAGGCCATATGTGTGGGTCCCAGTCTCTCTCTCTCTCTCTCTCTCTCTCTCTCTCTCTCTCTCTCTCTCTCTCTGTCCATGTACATGTACAGAGAAAAGACCATGCAAAGATAAAACAAGAAGGAGGTCATCTGCAAGCCAGAAAGTTCTCATAAGAAACTAAATCAGCTGGAAACTTGGTCTTAAGTCTAGGCTCCAGGACTGTGAGAAAATATATTTCTGCTAAGACACCCCATCAGTCCAAGAAGGTTAAAACACAGGAAAAGTACAGAACCTCCACAGAATCAGAATCAGATAATCAGTAATTTGTGATCTAAACAATGCAGCTTTCAGCTGAAAAGATTTGAAGGGTATTTTATACCTATGGGATTCTTTTCTTTCTTTTTTTTTATTTTTCATGCAAAGCTATTTGATAATTGTGATATTTAAACCAAGAGCTTATTATTATCTTATTAGTATTAAATCTCTCAATAATTATACAATTATTAAATTCCCTGGAAGGTTATCAACTCTATTTATATTCCAAACTTTATAAGATTTACAGATCATTGTAACTAGTTCTAAATTAATATATTTTACATGCAAAACAGCTTTGCTAGAGTATTTTAATGTTACATCTATATCTATCTATCTATCTATCTATCTATCTATCTATCTATCATCTATCTATCTATCATTCTATCTACCTACCTACCTACCTACCTACCTATCATCTGTGGAACAACTGAAAGAAACAAACTACCAAAACTCACACAAGGAAAATAAATAATCTGAATAGGCCTATATCTGTCAAAAAATTGAATCAGTAATTAATAACTTCCAAATTAGAAATCATCAGATCGAGAAGAAATAATATTAATTTTCTAAAATTTCTTCCAAAGAACAGAAGCAGAGTAAACATCTCATAGCTCATTTTATGAGGCCAGAATGACTCTATTACCAAAACCAGATAAAGCTATTACATAAAAGAAAACTGCAGATCACTATCTTTCAGAAAAATAATGTAAATATTGTCACAAAATATTAACAAAGCACAACAATGTATAAAAGTAAATATACTCTATAGCCATCTGAGATTTGTTCCAGGTATGTAAAGCTGGTACAATATTTGAAAATCAAATAAAGTAACACTCCACATAACCAGGCCAACAAAGAAAAATCATACCATTATATCAATTGCACAAAAAAAGTTTTTGGAAAAATATGCAACACCAATTTATGATAAAAACTCTCAGCCAACTACGAATACTGGAAAACTTACTCAACTTGATAAAGACAACTGCAAAATAAAGAACATCTACAAAAAACTCTGTATCTACTATAATAATGATGAGAAACAGGATACTTTTTGTCTGTAATAGAAAACAAGTCATGGATGTCACCTTTCATCATTCCTATTCAATATTGTAATGAAAGAATCCTAGCTACTAAGGCAATACAAAGAAATAAAATGTGCACAGATTGGAAAGGAAGGAAGAAAATTTTCTTTGCTTGAAGATGACATGATTGTTTACCTAGAAAATCTCAGAGAACAGACAAAAATTTTCAGGATACAAAGTTAATATACAAAAGTGAAATGCTTTCCTATGTAACAGCAATGAACAATTGGCATTTGCAATTAAAAACACAATACCATTTATAATAGCACCAAATAAAAATAAATAAATATTTAGATATAATTTTAACAAAATGCAGGGCCTATATGTGACAAACTTTGACACTCTGATAAAAGACATAAAAGAAGATCTAAGTAAGTAGATGGCTTAATCCATGTGTATGGATATAAAGATTCAATATTGTTAAGATGTGAATTCTTCCAAACTCGTTCTATCAATTCAATTCAATCCCAATTAAAATTCCAACAGCTCTTTCATAGTTATCAATGAAATGATCCTAAAGTTTATACAAAAAGGAAGAAGACCAAGAGTCGCCAACACAATACTGAAAAACACACAAAATTTGAGGACTTACATTACCAGGTTTTAAGTCTTGCTGTAGCTACAGTAATGAAGCAACATAGAATGAAAAACAAACAAACAAAAAGACATATAAATCAATAGAACCTAATAGGGAGCTCAGAAATCAACTCACAAAAAGTAAATGGAGAAAGGATAGTCTTTTTCAACAAATGGTGCTGTAGTAATTGAACACCCATGGGGGGCAAAAAAAACGAAAACCTAAACACAGGCTTTACATTATAACAAAAACAACAACAACAAAAAGCCTCAAAATAGAACACAGATTTAACAACTGTAAAACACCAAAGTATAAAACTTCTAGAATAAAACTTAAGATTTAAGTGACCTTATTGTTTGGAATTGGGGTTTTTAACCACAACAACTAAAGCACAGTCCTTGGAAGAAAAAAATGACAAGTTGGTTTTATTAAAATTTCATTTATTTTATTACTTTATAGTAGACCTTGGTAAGAGAATGAAAAAACAAATCTAGGGAAATATATTTTCAATCATATATCTGATAAGGATTCATATCTAAAATATAAAATAACTTATATAACTCAATAATAAGAAAACAAAAGACCCAATTTTAAAAAACAGACAAAAGATCAAAATAGCGACCTTACCAAAGAATATATACAGACTGTAAATAAGCATGTGGAAAGTTCCTCAAAATCATTTGACATTAGACATACAAACAAAATTGAGATATCATTATACACTTATTAAAATGGCTAAACAAACAAACAAACAAAAAACTGACAAAAGCAACTGCTGATGCAACAGAAACTCTTATTCATTGCTGTTGGAAATATAAAATTACACAGCCACTTTGGAAGATACTTTGGCAATTTCTTACAGGGACAAATAGTCTTTCCATATGATTCAGCAATAATGTTCCTTGGTATTTACCCAAAGGAGTTAAAACACCTGAACACAAATGTTTACAGCAACTTTATTTATAAATGCCCAAATTGAGGAGAAACCACAATGCCCTCAATAGGTAATGCATTATCAAACGGTGGTACACAGATACTATGGAATATAGCTCAATGATAAATTGAAATGAGCTATCAAGAAAAGACAGGAGTGAAACTTAAAAGCATATTGCTACATGAAAAAGCCAGTCTGAAAAGGCTATATGTTTCCAATCATATGACATTGTGGAAAAGGCAAAACTATAAAGACAGTAAAAGAGACCAGTGGTTGCTAGGGGTTTGGAGGGAGTATAGGAATTCTTAATAGGTGAATCACAGGAATGAATGGTCAACGGCCATGAAACTATTCTGAATACATACTGTAATGGTGGATACATAATGTTATACTTTTGGCAAAGCTCAGAACTCTGCAGCACAAAGAGTCAACCTTAATGTATGCAAATTTTAAAAAATCATTTAGAAGTTTGAGAAACCCCTGGAAGAAATGCAGAGTATGACAAGATAATCTAACTGTATTACAAATGCATGTAACATCCTTAGTGAAGGAGGTGGGGATAAAGGTTGCTCACCAAGTAACTTCCATAATTAGTGGGATCTTTAAGACTAAAGGTAAAAACACTGTACATAAACTTGTAGTCTAGTTGATAAAATATTTTATTTCCCATGGAAGTATAAGTTAACAATTCTGATACTACTATACATGTGTACTAGAATTATACAATTAAGTAAATCGATAATTGGATAGTGAATGTTGATTTTCTCATTGTTAGAGTGGGAGTTTCCAGTTAAGCGAGGGCATGAGTCTGGGATGATCCATATGGTAACAGATTAGAGTTGGTGACATCAATATGAACTCATGTTTAGCTTAATATAGATAAAGATGGTTACATATTGAAATATCTGTAGATGTGGATATATACAGGTTAGTATGCACAAAAAATTTGAATTCATGCTCCACCCTCAAAAAGGAGTAACCTAACTTACTACTATTTAAATATAAGCTGTACCTAATTACTTCCTTCTAAACAGTACAGTATGGAAAGGGAAGAAAATAATAATTTTAAAGTGTAGAAATCTGACTAGTATTGCACCATCAGGTGATCAAGGTCAATATCATTAGTGACAAACATGTTGATGGTTGGTACACCTGATATGAAGTGATGTAAATGGCATCTTAACTGTGTGGTCTTCCTCCTGAAAATGTATAAACCTAGTCTAATAATGAGGAAAAGAACAGACATATTTAAATAGGGTGGCATCCTACAAAATAAGTGACCAGAAAACCTATAAATATCAAGGTCATCAAAAACAAGAAAAGTTTGAGAAACTGTCACAGCCAAAAGGAGCCTAAGGAAACCTGAAAACTAAATGTGAAGCTCTCTACTGGATGAAAATGTGGAGTGCTCTGACTGGCACAAAAGAAAATTTAGGTTGAAAAAAAAAAATGGAAATCTAAATAAATGAAGGACTTTAGATTTTTTTTAAGTTAATGACACTACCGTAGTTCCCCCAAAATAAGACCTAGCCTGACAATCAGCTCTAATACATCTTTTGGAGCAAAAATTAATATAAGTCCTGGTTTAATTTTACTATAAGACCGGGTAGAATAGAATAGAATAGAATAGAATAGAATAGAATAGAATAGAATAGAATAGAATAGAATAGAATAGAATACCAGGTCTTATATAAGACCAGGTCTTATACTAAATTTTGTTCCAAAAGATGCATTAGAGCTGATTGTCCGGCTAGGTCTTATTTTCAGGGAAAAACAGTATGTTACTAATTGCTTAAATAAAATATGACCTTGAGAATTAATATTCATCCAAAAATGTGTTCTCTATAGTGATCATCATAATATGGATTATTCATCTGACTGTAACAAAGTTAGATAATGATGAAGAAAGCTTTCAGTGAACTCATACTAGTTTTATCGCCAGTAAATACAAGGTCCATCAATTAAGTTCACGAACTCATCCTAGAAAAAGGATTGCTGAATTGCTGAATATTAATGCTGAATCCTCATTGCTGAATATTATTCTGGTCACCTTCGAAGTACTCCCCTTGGGAAGATATGCACCCACGCCAGTGCCTAGTCCACCCTTCAAAGCAACTGTGGAACTCTTTATGGAATGGCCACCAGAGCTCCCATCCTATTACCCTGAATATCATCAAAATGTCTTCCTTTCAATATTTCCTTTGTGTTTGGGTAAAGAAAGAAGTCACTGGGGGCCAGATCAGGTGCATAGGGATGGTGTTCCAATACAGTTATTTGTTTACTGGCTAAAAACTCCTTCACAGACAGTGCTGTGTGAGCTGGTGCATAGTCATGATGCAAGAGCCATGAATTGTTGGTGAAAAGATCATGTCGTTTTTGTCTAACTTTTTCACACAGCCTTTTCAGCACTTCCAAATAGTAAAGTTGGTTAACTGTTTGTCCAGTTGGTACAAATTCATAATGAATAATCCCTTTGATAACGAAAAAGTTTAGCAACATCGTTTTGACTCTTGATTTGGACTGACAGAACTTTTTGGTCTTGGAAAATTAGCTGACTTTCATTGTGCACTTTGACGCTTTGTTTCAAGGTTATATGGGTGCACCCATGTTTCATCACCAGTGATAACATGGCCCAAAACATCGTCTTGCCTCTCCAAAAGGTCTTGGCAAACTTCCTTTGCTTTTGTTCATCGGTGAGCTCCTTCAGGACTATTTTTGCATACACCTTTCTCATGCCAAGATTTTCAGTTAAGATTTTCCTAACTGTTTCTCTATTGATGTTTACTCAGTCTGCTATGCTTCTCATAGTCAACTAATGATTTTAATGCACAACTGAAGAATTTTTGCAATGTTTTCATCAGTTCTGTTCGTTACTGGCCACCCTGATCTCTCTTCATCAGTGACACATTCTCTCCCCTCAGAAAACATTTAATCCATTTGTACACTGCCGTTTTCTTCATGGCATTATCTCCATAAACTTGGACTAACATGTCCCTGATTTTACTTCCACTCTTGCCAAGTTTAACAAGAAATGTAATGTTGGTTTGTTGCTCTAATTCAAGCTCAGACATTCTCACGAAGGCACACAAAAACACACAACACTAATGAACGCCACTCAGCTACACATCAACATGAACACAGCTGTGAGAAACTGATATACCAAGCTTATGAAACCTTACCGAGCTGTTTGTACAGTGTTGCCACTGTAAGTGTATGGGGGCAAGTTCATGAACGTAATTGTCAGACCTCGTATATATCTATTTTACTAATATCAACACATGAAAAAAATATTTGTCATAAAAGTTATTATTTGAGCATCTACAATGAATGAAGTTATATATATATAATACATATCAGAATATATATATATATATATATATATCCCTACCTATACCAGCCTTAGTGCAGTAGACATTATTATTTCTATCTCCTAGAGAGATTAGAGAATTGTTGAAGATTATTACTAATGTTTATTAAAGCCTAGACTTACACAATGGTATGATTATTTCTAAAACTCAAAATATATGCCTGATTCTAGTGTTTACAAAGAAAATATCAAAGAATCAGATTTTCTAGAGTTTCTATCAGCTCCTTGAACTTGAAAGAGTTTCAGGTACATTGCTGAGTAAATGCTTAAAATAGGATAAATTTAATAATTCTCTCACTGAACTCATCATTTAAAATTCTATTTTCCAGTATTGACACATCAGAAGACAACTAAGATAAGAAAACTATTGATCATGTAAATCTTAGTTTATAAGAGTTATGGAAACAAGGGAGGAATCCACTTTAACAGAATGTTAGGTGGTGTCTCAAATGTGGGGAAATTAAGAAAGGATTTATAGAAATTTAGGATATGGGTGAGGTAATTTTAAAGCAGTTTTTAGAAGGTAGTAAACTGGATGAGATTGGACAGAGTTTATGACAATATTTGCTTTGAATTGGTAGGCAGAGAAAGTGAAAGGTCTTTAAGCAAGTTTTTATTAGTAAGCTTTAATGTTGATAAGTAATATATTTAGATTGTTTGCAATCTTACCTTTCAGGGCAGATTTTTGCTAGAGCAAGAATCTAGGTTATTGCTGGGATTAAATATAGTTTAATATAGGGACAGGGTAGTGCACAGTGACAGGAATTATACTGGTTCTATTTCTTACCATATTTATTACCATTTACTTTCCTATTCAATTTCAAGGGAAAAAAACAAATAAAGTGACTGGAAAATAGTCAGGTTGGACAAACACATGGGGTAAATTCATAAATTGTAGGAAGCATTAAAAGGTAAATTTTTCACTTAACATTTTATTATGAAAATGTTCAAATATACAGAAAAATTGAGAAACTTTTAGCATGAAAATCCATATACCCACCACGTATATTTCATAATTAACATTTTACCATACTGGTTTCTAGCTACATATCCAGATACCCACTATATATCCATCATTTCATCTTATATTGTGTTATATATTTATTCCTTCCAAAGAAAGTCATAGACAAAATTGATATTTTGAAAATTAAAAAAAGAAAGTTTATCTTTGAAATGTCAATGTAGAAAATTTAACTAAAATCACAGTAAGAATGCCCTTTAAGATACAAGGGGTCATATAAGAAAGGACATGAGTAGAATGAAAAAGTCAAATCCTTGGAACTAAGATGAAGAAATCAACAAGAGTTTCTCCACAGGTCCTTAATATATGCAATCCCAGAATTTAACTTTTCCTAGATACGACAAATATATATGCACATGTTGATGATATTTCAGGAAGAAAGTTGAAAACATTAATAAAATATTTTAACACTGTAATTGTGCTAAAATATTTTAATAACTTTTATACTTTGAAAAAAGTGTGCAAAAATTTTTAAACACATTTCCCATATAATCTTCCCAGAAACCTTTCCAAGTATATATTATTTTTCATATTTTATATAGGAGAAAACTGATATTTTAAAAAATATATTTAATAACTACAAAGTAAAAAGGCTAGTAACAGCTTGAGTTGAGAATGAAAAACAATTCCCTGTATAAGACATGTACCATAGTTTATTTTCTTTCCTAACCAAGAAGGAATAGTTTGGACAAAATGTAAACTATTGTTTAAAACTCCTTAATACATATAGATTTCTTTGAAAATTTAATTTTTAACATCCATCCTCTCTCTCCCACACATGAAATCAGAGGTTGTTTATTTTGTGTTCAATTTATAATTTCTGTCTATATGTTTTTGCTCTTTTTCTTCTTCTTAAAGTGAATTTTACACCAGTTATTTCTTACATTGTAGAGTTTATTATTGCTCTTATCTAAACGTCAGTTGTTTTTTAGGTTACAGCTAAATTCTGTTCAAGTACCACAACAATGTAATTAAAGCTTCAATTTTCTGTATTTACACACTCATTGGTTTAGTTAGATAATGTTGTATATACTAGGTGACAAATATCTATGTTCGTCTCTGACCTATATGGTTAGAGTTAGTAGCAAGAGGCTGAATACATTTTCAGACATGAATGGGATGGCTTGCACATTCAGTAATATTCTAAAATGATTTTTTTCTTCTGAAATTTTTAGTTAGTCTGAATACTATACCAAGTCAATTGAATAATTCTCCCTTTATGGGAATGTTGATTCCTTTTTTTTTTTTTAATTTATGGAAGGAAGGAAAACTTTAAAATTATGGCATAAATTCTCCAGATGACTACCTAAAACTATTATTCTAGTCTATGTGTACAAACATTTTGTACACCTTCTTGACAAAAGTACACAAAGGTAGCACTTTATTTGCTTGGAGTGTTTGTTGCAGAATTCATTCTGAAGCTACTAATCATTTGTTTCTAGATAAATAGCAAATTGGAGCAGGCCCAAATTTGGGAAATATGATTCTGTAATTAAAAACTAAGGCATTATCATCCACATTAGGAAATTTTAACTTATTTTTTTATTTTTAGAAATAACTGTGATACTTTTAATAATATTTATCTACATTGAAATTTATTTTGGATTAATAAATTTATTTAGGTCTTAAGAGATTATTTTGTTCAGGAATTATGTATAAAACTTTGCAAATGCTTAAATGGTGGCAACAGCATTTCCATTTTGGGGGTCTTGTGAATAGGAATGATTTTACTCCTTTCCAGTTTTTTCCTTTGTTATCCCCCTGTACTAAAACAATTTTAATTATAAAGAGCTGACATTTTGAGTAGACAGTGCACATTTTTTGAGTACACTATTTTTTTTAGTGTAACTTGAAAAGAGTTAGGATAAATGAATATGCAACTCAATAGTGTTTTTACCATAATTCCTGAAAATTCCATATTTTAAGTTTTCATTTATTATTCAATAAAGCTTCATTAGGGCCTACTAAGCATTAGGCATAATGTTATGTGCTAACTTAAAATTGTGTCCAAAATGAACAAATCTCTGTTATCATAGCACTTGCATTATAGTGAAGGAAGACAAGTAAAAACAAATAGACAAAAATATTACAGGGTATATAGAATTTTCTTAAGGAAGACAAAGAAGTAAAGAAATGCAGGACACTGGTATTGAGACTAGCAAGAAGAACTTTAGATTTGGTGGTTGAAATTGGCCTTACTGGTGATATTTAGAAGAAGATCTGATAAATAATAAGGGGCCATCAATCAAAATGGGGGGAGGGAACAGACCTTATTATTTACTAGGAATTCGTACAAAGTTCATAGAACACAAACATAACAGAAGTAAGGATGAGAATTGCATGAGATGACACATTTGGACAGGTGGGCAGGAACCATATGATCAAGCCATGGTAGTCAACAACATTCTTTAATTTTTAGGCATTGTTTATATTTTATTCTAAGTGCAATATGAAGCCATATGCTTGCCTTACATAATATTTGCACAGAACACACAAATACATACACATAGAGAGAGAGAAAATTCAGGTAAACCTAAAATAAAATGTTTTTCTAATTCACTCTTATCTGCTTATTGTTTTGTTTTGTTTCTATTGAGGTTGTGGAAACATTGAGAAAAGGAAGGGAGGTACAGGACAAATACTACTAAGAAGAGTGATGGCTGAAAAAGAAAATGTCCCTATTTTGAAACTATGTCCTGGCTAAGAGAGAGAACTAATAATATTCTGGTAGTATAAAAACATCCTGAGCACATCTCCCATGGCTATAAGCAGAAGGAGAAATTTCCATTTAAAACTAAATATAAGTTCTACTCGTGCAATACCACAGAGCAACAAGCCACCAGGTGATGAAACGACAAAAGACTGTTGTGTCAATGCTCTGTCTCAGTCCAATTTTTCCACAGGATAGATTTCCTTCGAGAATTCACCTAAGTCAATTATGCTGCACGGTGCAGCTGGTTCCTAACCACTTTTGTCCTCTCCCCTAGGATGTGGAATAGGACGATGGAAAAGAATGGCAGTAAGAAACATATAGTAAAACCCCTGCTTTTTCTTTGTTTGTTTTTAATTTCACCATTTTTTAAAGCTTTTTGAGACGTAAGATATACATTTTGCTAAGTTGTTTTTAAAAATTACCTGAGATTGTCAATATTCTACAACTGTTATTTCCTCATATTATCATTTAACTCTAATAAGAGACTCTTAAGAGTTTTTGAGTGTGTATGTGTGTGTGTGTGTGTGTGTGTGTGTGTGTGTAGAAAAAAGAAAGGAAGGAAAGAAAAGAGAGAAGAAGGAAGGAAAATCTATACATATATGTATACAAATGCATAAATCAGACATTACATATAGATGGATATTTTGATATAGATAGCTATAGATTTATACATCATATATATACATATATATCATAACACATTTATATAAAATTTATTTTTATTCCTTTTTCTCAAAATAAATATGCATTTTACTGTTCAGGTGTGCATATAAGTGTTCCATCTTGAACCTATTGAATCACTTCAGGACATACATAAGTGTGCCTTCCAATGATCCCATCAGTAAGAACCCTAAAAATTTCTGACTGTAAGTAAACGACTAAATAAACAGAAATTCTTCTTTATGGACATACATCCTTGAAACATTAACACTTTGTCTCTCTCTGTGCCCCTTTATTTGTGTGTGTGCAATAATAGCAATATCTCAACAAATGCTCTATCTACTTGATTAAATCAGGTCCCCTGACCTTATATAATTCTTCCCAGTGATGGAAGCACATATCTAATTTGATCTCCTCTTTAGCCAACAAAAATAAGATACAGACATATGTTCCTTTTTTGTATATTTTTGTCTCTTCAGTTTTAATTTTTATTTTTATTAATTTTCATAACTACTTCCTAAATTTTATTGTTGTCATAGATTGATTCATGTACAATTTCCCTTTTAGAAACAGATTTTTTTCTTTGTGACCTTGTATGAAATTAGTTTTGTAAACAGCATCTGTTAGTTTAACATATATATTTATGAAAGGTTAATAAATCTGATTGACATTGTTTAAGAATCTACAGTGATTTTAAAATTTATATTTTAATATCCGCTCATATTATTTTACTTAATTGAGCTATTAAAATATAACTAATAAAACTAAATAAAGCATTTTCCCAAGTTTATATATTAAGAACTTTTACTATATTCTTCTTAATGCAAAGATAATTACTGCAATACATTTTAAAAATTATAAGTGTAAATTTTACTGTTTCTCATTTTAAAATGTCAGTTTATAGGCATGATTCTTGGTTTCAGTTTTTCATATTTATTTGCCACATCTTTATTTTAGGTATGTATCTTATAAATTTTCATTAGTAAGATATTGCTACTTGATTTATAATACTTTTTTAACAAAGGAATTTACAATGCAATTATTTTAAGATCTGCTTATTTTATGCATGAATTACTCAATTATCAATTTAATGTCTTTATTTACAATACCTAGTAAAAATGTAACCTATAAAAAAGCAAAAGTCTAGGTAGTTTATAGTAATACATAAATTTGAGAATTCACCACAGAAAATGTCCACTCCTCCCCACCCCCAAAAAGCACATGAAGAAATGTTTAAAAAGAGAAAGTATAAAATAGCATGCTAGAAATAAGATCACACATATATTAGGGAATTCAATAGTGATTTAAATAATCATATTAAAATATTTTGCGTATGTTAAATGAAAATAAAATAAAGTATAGGCTTATTATAACAGTGAAGTTACATGCAGTATGTAAAATACTTTTAAATATATAAAGCACTATGCATATATATTATTATTGTTTAATTGCTACAGTTTGTTTGATGAGTTGAATAATACGTTCTTAAAATAGTTTACTAATTCATGAAGGCTACTTATTTTTCAGCGAGTTTATAAATGAAGATGTGTTGCAATAAATTACTTTATAAATGTGTTTTACAAAACCATTAAACATAAACCATTTTTGTGTCTCTTTGTTATATTTAAGCTAATTATAAAAAGTTTATATGTTTTATTTGAATTGCCAATAGCCACTAAATTTCACCTCTGTTTAATTCTGACAAATATTTTGGGCATCCATGTTAAATTATGCAAGTATATTATGTAGATTTTCTCATTTATAATGGTAATGATATTGTCACCCAATATCATCAATAGTAACTACTAACATGTTTTCTACTTCCTACTCAAGGTGTTGCCTTAAAAAAGATTTAATAATTCTCTTCCCCAAATAAGTCAGGATCAAAGAAAAGTACGGAAGGATTTTTGAAAATAACATCAGTAATATATACTACTTTTCTTGATCCAGAGGAATTTTTAAAAAAGTTAAAGAACTTATAAAAAGCAAGCTACTAACAGGATTTTATTTGCCTCCATTAATGTCTATTCAGAAAACTGTTTACTTGTCCTTGCATTTGGCATCTCAAGAGAGCCATTAAAGCATCTGGGGTAATCATAAACATTATTGACAGGCAATAACTGATTTTGAAAATATTCATCCAAAATTACTATAATAATAGAATTTGCATTACAATAGAGCTGCTTGAGCTCTCAGGCTATTTAGAGAAGAAAAAAATCTATTGGATCCATTGTTGCTCCATAAATGATATTCTATTTGATAGTCATTTTATATCAAGGTGGAATATTGCAAAGAATTTGTGTAGAAAAGTTGATTAATGCAGAAAAACTGGAATTCTATTTGTAAAATTCATCATCTATACATAAGCAACAGGAAAAAACACTTTTTAACTTGTCTTTTTATCCATCAGAAATAGCCTTTATTTTTCCTACCTTCCCAACTGTTCCATTTTTTTCTTTCACCTTCAATTGAATTTATGTCAAGTCTACTTTATCTTCAATTAGAACCTTATTTTTCTTTCAGTATCAATCATCCATAATTAACAAGCACTTTAATAATTTCTTCTATTAGAGGTTACGTGTCCAAGTACATTTATTTAATAACTGGCATAATAAAAATATGTCCCTTATTCTATACATATATGAATGATTTAAATGTGGTAATTTTAATGAAATCAAGAAAATGTAATAAAAAGATTGAAATATCCAAATTGCTAGTTAAAACAGTCAAATTTGTACACAATTTTTTGAAGTAACAAAAACATAACATGGGCCAAAGCAATTCAACTGTGCATAAATTACATGTGGATACCAGAAGTGATGGTGAAAAGGGCAAATTCTGCTTGAATACAGTTTCCCAGACAAGTATATTCCAGCTCTTTGGGGTACAGCTCAGATATCAGGCATTGGTTATGTTCATATGCTTTTGTTGGAATATAGTGCACCAATTTCTCAGAACATGTGCAATGAGCTGGCACCTTAGTTAACAAATCCATGAGCTATTCAACTTTATACTACAGTGGCTGTCTCACATTTGGAGGAGTAAATCATTAAAAACTAAAGCACATCAACCAAGCAAACAAACAAAAACAGTGAATCTTGTGGTCATTACTATAATTGCTTTGTCAAAAGACTTGTCTGTCCTTTGGGCCAAGTCAGTGTTATGTGATGGCATTTCAACATATTAAGCATTCTGTAAGTTGTCTTAAGTGGAGGTGCTGGTCGAGGTACTAAAGGCAGAGAAGACAATATCATATATGAACATGTGTGTGTATTTATATATAGTCCCTTACAGAGGTATTGATAGCCCAATAGGATCAAAGGGATCCAAGAAATTAATTGATGAGCCAGAAAAATGTTGCTCATCGAGGGATTAGCATCAGTTTCTGCTCTGGAAGATTGGGCCCATGATGGCCTTCACTGGATCAGCCTTGATAAGAAATAGTTAGCCATGGTCATCATCCCTGCCATCTATCGTGAGTGCACTGCTCTTATACTGAGGGTAGTTGAGAAAGTGAAGCTGGTTGAAGTGCATGTGTGGTATCAACCTGTCTATATGATTACTGAGAACCTCTTCTTAAGTAGGTGTTTTCTGATGGACTTTAACATGAGATACAAAAACGCACATCCTTTTACTCACTCCCTTAAATGAATTCACATACCTCATCCTGGGACTACCTTGCCACAGAAATTCTACTCTTGTTTCTTGCTGGCCTCTAAAGGGAATCAGAGTAAATTCATCCTTCAGAATATTTCTCCTTCCATGCAAAGTAGAAGAACAAATATACTGTTTACAACAATGGGAAGATGTTCTTTCACCAGTGTCATTCAGGGCTATCCATAATGAATCTTTAATGCTACATCTAGCATCAATACATTGTGCTGGCTCATCCATGGACAAGGTTTGAGACTTTTATTCCTCTGTTCTCAAAGGGAATTTGCCAAGCCTTGATGGGTCTGTTGAAGGAGAGGCACCAGAGGTCTGGAAGTGGGTGACTTGTTCGTGTAATTTCCTTATACCTTTTAGACATGCCACTCAAGCCTAATCCTGAATGTGTCACTTTCAGTCTGAAATGGATTGTTGCTGTGCTTGTGTAGCTTTTTGATGTACTGTATTTATTAGCGCTCTGGTCATGAGATGATCAGGTCACAGACAATTAGTGTTCGTAGTCAGGTTCTTATTAGTAGAAGCAGTATTTTTTTTCATTCCAAAACAGTACCAGGAGCTATTTTTCAAAAATAAAGTAGTTCCATACTATAGATTTGCTCCAAAAATGTATGCGTCTGTGCTGAGACTCCCCTACTGAGGTAAACCAGACATGCCCACAAGGCATATTTATCTGCCTAAGATACCTCCAGAACCATGGTGGGTCCTATGGCCCAAGTTGCAGGAAAGCTTGCCCTTGAGCCTGGAGTTTTTGCAAAGCCCTTTCTTGTTCCAGGCCCTACTCGAAGGTAGCAGCCTTGCAAGTAACCTGACAAATGAGTCAGAGTAGCATTCCTAAGATCACTGCATGTGCCTCTCAAATCCAAAAAGGACAACGGAGTGCTGTGCATCTCCCTAAGATGTTATGTGTAATACCATTTTTATCTTCGCTTTAGAGGAGATAATAAAATGCCTGGAACCACTGAAACCCAAACACTTTGGCTTGGCAGGAATCTAAATTTCATAAGGTTTATTTTTCACCTTCTGGCATGCAATTATCTTATTAGCACATTTAGGTTACTTGAGTTTTTGCTCAGCTAGTTCCATTTGCATAATATCACCAATCTAAAGGACCAGCATGATATTCTCCCAATTGTTAAGATGATCAAGATGTCTGTCTATATACCAGGGGTGCCAAAAAATGTATACACATGACTTGTATTCAGCTTTTATTGATATATATTGAGTATTACAATTTCAATACAGTTTTTTCCAAGGCTGTAACTAGAGTTCTAGTCTGTATTTTCCTAGAGGAAGAAATAAAAAGGCCTCAAGAAAAAATTACATGTTAACATTTTGCAAGGATGGGGAGGAGACAAGAATGGATGAAGGGGTCGCCAATTCAAAGGGAATAATACTGAGCTAGCCAAATCTTCACAACCAACACAGCAGCTTGTTCAGTCATGGTCAATATCTTCAGAGAAGGCATATATGAAAGTAGTGTATCTTGAAATGATCCACTGTGGGGAGGAAGGTCAAACAATTTATCTGCCGGATTTCTCCTATTGCTTTTCTTACGTTGGTCAAATCCAAATCCTTCTCGTAGGTGCCAACTTTCCTGTGAGTCCGTGTTGCTAATTTAGCCTTTACTGGCACCTTGTTGGACAACCAGAACATCTGTGTATTCATGCTAGCCAAAGTACAAGTGCAATAGTCTCTCCTTGCCAGGTGGCATCTGCATGAGATGGCAGCAGGGGCAGCAGTGGAACAATAGGAACATGCAGCCATTAAGACTATAGGGATGGAATGAGCCTATGATAAGGCCACTCCAGCCTGGAATCAAGGCAATGAATATTTACTGGCCATATGCTATAGACCATATATATTATTACTATATACTACTGTGTACCATATATCTTGCACATGTACAAAATACTGGATATAAAGTGATGAACAAGAGAGAAATCTGTAAAACTGGAGTACAGTTTTACACTACAGAAAGAAAGGTAATTAATAATAATAAAAAGTTATAAATATTGGCTTTCCAAACATACATTTATAGTAAAGAATGCACTTCAACCACAAAAAAGACAGTATTTGATTCTAAGAGAGATTATTCTATCTTCAGCTGAAGAAAGAATTGAAAGAGGTGTTAGTAAAGGCAAGAGACAAATCATGAGCTTATTGTAAGTAATCTAGGAAGGTTGGTAGAATTTTGAAATGGGATGGAATAATATGGAGATAGTGAAAAAGGAAAACCAAAAGGTTCAATTCAGAGACTGTGGTGATTGATCACAGTGGAGGCAGTGCAAGAGAAGACTCAAGATTGGTGCCCAGTATTGGGCTTTGAAACGTATATGTCTATGTATATCTATATCTATATACATACATATATCTTTTTCCAATGTATTATTTTATTATATATCTGTCCTTCATTTTTCATTTTGTATTCTTCAAAAAAATGTTTATAGATTTTCTAAAAATACTGCAGCGAAAACTTATAATCAAATTAACTACAAATTCAGTGTTTCATATTTATATCCATTAGTTTCTGATCTAATATTTTTCTACTCTTTTTACTATTTAAAATAGCCATAGATTTAATCAATGACTATATCACTTCTGTTTTTTTTTAATTAAAGTTTATTAGGGTGACAATTGTTAGTGAAGTTACATAGAATTCAGGTGTACAATTCTGTAATACATCATCTAGATATCACATTGTGTGTTCATCACCCAGAGTCAGTTCTCTTTCCATCACCATATATTTGATCCCCTTTACCCTCATCTACCACCCCCCATCTCCCTTACCATTTGGTAACCACTAAACTGTTGTCTGTGTCTATGAGTTTTTGTTTCTTCATAAGCTTGTCTTGTTCTTTTGCGGTTTTCAGTTTTATATACCACATATCAGTGAAATCATATGGTTCTTGACTTTTTCTGTCTGCATTATTTCGCTTAGCATTATATCTCAAGATCTATCCATGTTGTTGCAAATGGGACTATCTAATATTTTCTTATGGCAAAATAGTATTCCATTGTGTATATATACCATAATTTCTTTATCCATTCATCTATCGAAGGAAACTTTGGTTGTTTCCATGTCTTGGTCACCGTAAATAAAGCTGCAATGAACATGGGAGCACATACGTCTTTATGGATAAATGTTTTCAGATTTTTTGGGTAGATACCCAGGAGAGGGATTGCTGAGTCATATGGTAATTCTATTCTTAATTTTTTGAGAATCCTCCACACTGCCTTCCATAACGGCTGCACCAATCTGCATTCCCACCAACACTGTATGAGGGTTCCTTTTTCTCCACAGCCTCTCCAAAACTTGTTATTTGTCTTGTTGATGATAGCCATTCTAACTTGTGTGAGGTGACATCTCATTGTGATGTTTATTTGTATTTCTCTAATGATTAGTGATGTTGAGCATTTTTTCATATGTCTATTTGCCATTTGTATGTCCTCTTGGGAGAAATGTTTCTTCAGGTCCTGTGCCCTTTTTTAAATTTGATTGTATGCTTTTTTGTTTTTGAGTTGTATGAGTTCCTTATATATTTTGGATATTAGTCTCTTATTGGAGGTGTTGTTTGCAAAAATCTTCTCCCATTCTATTGGTTGCCTCTTTATTTTGTCGATGGTTTCTTTTGCTATGCAGAAGCTTTTTAGTTTGATATAGTCCCATTCATTTATTTTAGCTTTTACTTTCCTTGTCTTTGCAGTCAAATTCATAAAATCCTCTTTGAACCCAAGGTCCATAAGTTTATTACCTATATTTTCTTCTATGCAGTTTATTGTTTCAGGTCTTATGTTTCGATCTGTGATCCATTTTGAATTAATTTTGGTACACGGTGACAGATCATTCTTTTGCATGTGGCTTTCCAATTCTCCTAGCAACATTTATTGAAAAGGCTGTCTTTTCTCCATTATATATTTTTGGCTTCTTTGTAGAAAATTATCTGTTCATATTTATTTATGTGTGTTTACTTCTTGATTCTCGATTCTATACCATTGGTCTGTGTGTCTGTTTTTCTGCCAATACCATATTGTTTTGATTATAGTTATCCTGTAGTACAAGCTGAAGTCAGGGAGTGTGATACCTTCAGCATTGTTCTTTTTTTCTTAGGATTGTTTTGGCTATTCAGGGTCTTTAATGGTTCCATACAAATCTGATGATTGTTTTGTACTATTTCTTTTAAAAAACGCCATTGGGATTTTGATGGGGATCGCATTAAATCTGTATATTGCTTTGGGTAAATGGCCATTTTAACTATGTTGATTCTTCTAATCAATGAACATGAAATGTCTTTCCATTTCTTTGTGTCCTTTTCAATTTATTTTTAAAATGTCTTATAGTTTTCAGCATATAGGTCTTTCACATCCTTCGTTAAGTTTATTCCTAGGTATTTTATTCTTTCTGTTGCAATTGCAAAAGGAATTATTTTTTTATTTCTTTTTCTGAGATTTCATTGTTAGTATATAAGAATGCAAGGACCTTTTGTACATTGATTTTATAGCCAGCAAATTTACTGTATTTGTTTATTGTTTCTAATAGCTTTTTGGTGGAGTCTTTAGGGTTTTCTATGTATAGCATCATGTCATCTGCAAAAAGTGACAATTTAACTTCTTCATTCCCAATTTGGATGCCTTTTATTTCTTTCTCTTGCCTGATTGCTCGGCTAGGACTTCCAATATGATGTTGAAAAGCATAGGTGATAGGGGATAGCCCTGTTTTGTTTCTGAACATAGATCAAAGGGCTTCAGTTTTTCACTGATAATTATGTTATGTTAGCTGAGAGTTTGTTATATATGGCCTTTATTATGTTAAGGTATTTTCCTTCTATACCCATTTTATTGTTTTAATCGTAAATGGATGTTGTATCTTTCTTTATGCAGTTGCTTTCTTTATGCAGTTGATATCCAATTTTAAAGCCTTCCTTTTTCTGCATCTACTGATATAATCAGATGATTTTCATCTTTTATTTTGTTTATGTGGTATATCACATTGGTCAATTTGCATATGTTGCACCATCTTTGTACTGTTGGGATGAACCCCACTTGGTCGTGGTGTATAATTTTTTTTAATGCATTGTTGCACTGGATTTGCTAGAATTATGTTTAGGATTTTTGCATCTGTATTCATCAGAGATATTGGTCTGTAATTTTCTTTTCTTGTGTTATTCTTACCAGGTTTTGGTATCAGGGTAATGTTGGCTTCATAAAGTGAGTTAGGGAGTATTGTCTCTTCTTCAATTTTTTAAAAGAGTTTGAGCAGGACTGGTATTAGATCCTCTTTGATTGTTTGGTAGAATTCACTAGTGAAGCCATCTAGTCCTGGACTTTTGCTTTTGGGAAGGTGTCACATGACTGATTCAATTTCCTTACTGTTGATCGGTCTATTTAGATTTTCCAATTCTTCCTGATTCAGCCTAGGAAGGTTATATGTTTCTAAGACCTTGTCCATTTCTTCTAGGTTACTGAATTTGGTGGCATATAGTCCTTCATAGTATTCTTGGATAATCCTTTGTATTTCTGTGGTAACTTCCCCCTTTCATTTCTGATTTTGTTTATTAGTGTCTTTTCTCTTTTTATCTTAGTGAGTCTAGCCAAAGGCTTGTCAGTTTTGTTAATCTTTCCAAAGAACCAGCTCTTTGTCACATTAATTTTTTTCTATTATCTTTTTGTTCTCTATTTCATTTAGTTCTGCTCTCATTTTTATTATTTCCTTTCTTCTGCTGACCTTGTGTTTCATTTGTTCTTCTTTTTCAAGTTCTTTAAGGTGTAACGTGAGGTTATTTATCTGGAATTTTATCTGTTTCCTGAGATAGACCTGTAATGATATCAATTTCCCTCTTAAAACTGCTTTTGCTGCATCCCAAAAATTTTGGTAGGATGTATTTTCATTCTCGTTTGTTTCTATGGATCTTTTGATCCCTCCTCTTATTTCTTCTTCGACCCAGTTGTTCTTAAAAGTATGTTCTTTAATTTCCACATATTTCTGGGATTTCCTGCTTTCTTTATGCAGTTAATATCCAATTTTAAAGCCTTGCGATCAAACAATATGCTTGGTATGATTTCAATTTTCTTAAATTTGCTGAGGCTAGTTTTATGTCCCAATATGTGATATATTCTTGAGAATGTTTCATGTGTACTAAAAAGAATGTATAGTCTGATGTTCTAGGATGAAGTGCTCTATAAATGTCAATTATGTCTATTTCATCTAATGTGTCATTTAGGGCTGCTATTTCTTTATTTATTTTCTGTTTGGATGATCTATCCATAGCTGTCAATCTGTTCTTATAATTTTATTTCCTCGGAAATAAAATTGACTTCACAAAGAGGGAAAAATTAAACCTAAAACTATTACAATTTACTTGGCAGAAATAAATTATAATAAGCTGTGTTGTTACTCCCATATGTGATCCCCCGATTCATTCTCTGTTCTCCACTGTCAGGGTCTAATCCCTATGAGTGCCATGACCCACTTTTTGGCCTTCTGTTATCCCATTGGATGCAACAAATGAGAGGTGCCAAGAGGAGACTGGAAGGCATACAAATGTTAGAATATTTATTTCCATGCTCAGGCCCTGTCTATTCTACAACTTTGGAAGTATAAATAAGTCCTTATACTCTCTTGTCTTGCCAGGAGCCAATGAGAGGTGCAGCTAAAGGGTCCAAAAACACCATAAACTAAGTGATAAATACAGGCCATAAACTGGGAGAAAATATTTGCAGCATGTAAAATGGACAGTATACTATTATAAAAAATAAGCAACAATTTCTAAAATTCAATGAGGAAAAGACAAATTTACAAACAAGAAAATGGGCAAAGTATAAACAGGCATTTCATAGAGAAGGAAGTACAATGGTCCAGAACAGAAGATTAGCAAATAGAAGATCAACCTCATAATATAGAGAAATGCAAATTAATGTTTTCTCCATTAAAAAATGGCAAAATGTAAAAGTTTGACAATATCAAGTAGTTGAGATATAACCAAGGGAAACATTTCTATCCTACAGGGCTATTAAGAGTATATATTTGTAAACAAATGTTGAAAAATATTTGACATTATCTAGTAAGAATAAACATGCTTTCACTCAAAGACCCAGAAACTAATGCTCGATACGTGTTCAATAATTTTAATATCAGCAGTCTTCATTATTGTGCAAAGCAATCCAAAAATAGTTTAATTTTCGTGGTATATTCACAAAATGAAATGTTATATAGCAGTGGAAACGAAAGGACAAGAGCTGCATCAAACATGAGTCTTAAAAACATAATAATGATTATAAAAAGAATTACTAATAAAATGTCTAATTAAATATATGAACACGTTTACATATGCATACATAATTAAAAGCAAATAGATAATAAAAAACAATTGTCATCATATTGTATTTAGATGCATATGTACTAACACACACACACACAAATAATAAAGAAAATCTTCATAGAGAGACACATGCAGATATTAATAATATTCTATTTCTTAATTTGGGTAGTAGGTATATTGGAGATTATTATGCTGTATGTTTATACTTTGTGTATATTTTACATATACTATTTTGTATGCATCAAATATTTAATAATAAGATACAGAAAAGTGCTAAAGTTCGAGATGCTAACTGAAAAACAAAACACTTTTTGAATGTGTTCTGTGTGTGTATGTGTGTGTGTCTGTGTGTGTGCATGTGCGTGTGTAATATACTCATCTCTGTATGTTTATGTACATGATCTTTATATATATAATGTAATTATATAATTATAATCCACAAATAGTATGTATTAATATAATTATTCTTAAGCTCACTCTGGAAAATTTGTGGAGCTGACAAATATGCCCTTCTCCATTTTATTTCAGCATCTTTCTCTTCACTTAAAGCATCAAGATTAATGAAGAAAAATAGTATTTCAAACTCAAAATTGAAAGTGCAAAAAAGCACATATAAAATAGAGCACCCTCCTTTCCATGAAGCGCTCACTCTTTTCACTCTGGAAAATGAAATATTGCTTATGTAAAAATGGTCTCTGCAAAACATCCATTATACAGCTGTGAATAAACTTTATATTTAATGCCCATAAATCAGGTTTATTTATTAAGCTGAGCTTGACATACTTCAGAACCAGAGGCTATCCATAGAATGTGCTTTCATTTAGCTTGGCTGTGTTCAGAACAGGAGGTCACATCTTCCAAGAAATATTTTATAGGCTTAGATTGGCCATCACTAATTTAAATCCTTCCAGCTGAGTACCTTCCTCCACAGTGCTACAGTGAGCATCAGGATTTTATCAGTCCCTACCATATTAAAACTCTGGGTGGCAAACACACAATGGGATATATACAGATGATATATTACAGAATTGTACATCTGAAATCTATGCAACTTTATCAACAATTGTCACCCCAATAAACTTAAAAAGAAAATGAACTGAAACAAATACACACAAAAAGAAACATACAATATCTAAGGAAAACAAACAAACAAACAAAAACTCTGGTAAGGATCTGAATTCAGGTCCAGGTATCATATAGCTAATTTTTTCAAAGCAGTATTTAAAAAGCTGTGACTATACAGAGTAACAGTTGGGAAATACCACTATTTCATCATGACATTTAATTTCTAATTCTGCATGAAATCTTCAAAACAAATCTCAAAGGAAATAATCGAGCCCATTGTTAAATGGGAGACGCTTTTGGAAAAGAAAATACGTTCCTAATGTTTTAACAAGCTTATACTCTACATTCATTTTTATTAAAAGGCCAAGTTATTTACTTTGTTAAATATATATAAACATTATACATGCATTATACTGTATATGTGCTACTATATATATATATGCATATGTACAAATATTATAGGTTTTAGGAAATACTTTTTTAAAATAGTTCATATTAATTAGCTTCTTATGGAAATAGAATTTCAATCTATAGAGAAACATCTTTTTTTTTTCCACTTTTTTTTTTTTTTTTAATGTATTTCCTACATAGTGAAAGATGTGGTATTGATTGAAATTGAAATGTGCCTGGTGAAAAAAAAAATGCTATCAAATGACTTGAAGAAAAATTTACTGAGGATATATTGGTGATTAAATCAGCAAACAATGGGATTCATAATGGAAATGGTGATAGCGAGGTTTATTGAGGTCCTACTATGTGCCAGGTCCCATGCCAAACACTTTTGCATCATGGCTTAATCTTTAGAACAGGTTTTTGAAATGGGAGTTATCACCCCATTTGACACATAAAGAAATGGTAGTTTAGATAGGTTAAGTACCTGGATTGAGTTCTAACACCTTTACGGGCTCTAATTAGAATTAGTTTTGTTAGTTTCCAACATCACGTCTTGGTGTTTCAGAAATGGCTCCATAATGGACCTTGGAGGTAGAGATAACGTCTGTGTCACTTCTTGCATCACCAGGATGTGGCACAGTAACTGGCTCATAGTAGAACTTCAGTTGACATTTGTTTAACTAATAGATAAATCCTAGATGACTGAATTTAATTAGAAAAGTAGTTATCCCTGATGTACAGATTATAGGAATAGCTTTATATTCAGGTGGCCCTTTATAGTTTAGAACTGGCACATACTTTATTTCTTCAACCAACCTCAGACCGAGTTCGCTGGGGTGGGGAATATCACCACATTTTACAAAATGAAGAAGCTGCAGCTCTGGGTTGAAGGAAGCTTCGTGAGTTCAGGTCTTCTGACTATATGCTGAAGGCGTCCCTAGTCCATGGATGGTCATATATGTTTATGTAAATTAAAATCATTATAATGAATAATGTTGCTGTTATTTGTTTTTTAATTTATTGGGGTGACAATTGTTAGTAAAATTACATAGATTTCACGTGTACAATTCTGTATTACATCATCTATAAATCCCATTGTGTATTCACCACCCAGAGTCAGTTCTCCTATAATTAAATTTAAACCTGAAGCTGGTACTAATAGCTTTTAAGGAAATCTTAAGGAAATCATAAAGGAATTAAAAGGATGCATTAAAGAGAGAAGAAGCAACATATTGTATACAACATCATGAAATCCCCTAGGAAGGAAAATATTCATATGTAAACAGCAACATTTTCAAGTGAAACAAAGCATCCATTGGGTCTTTGCCAAACTCCAGTTTGGGGCCTGCAAGGGTGCCTACAGATATAATCTGAGTATCAGCCCAGACTCACAAAATAGGGAGAGATGATTTAAAGTTAGTGGCTATGTGGAAAAGGTAAAACCAATGGGATAAATCCAGTACAGTAGTCTTTTCTCAATTTATGATGAATACTTTTCAAAGGGGAAATATAATTTGTTCATCAAGATTAATTTACATGCAGTTTATCAGACATTCTCTGTTGCATAATATGAGGTATTATACTATTTCAGTTGCTGTCCTTCTCAGGAAAAGAAGAAGCCTCATAAACCCCAATTCATGTGCTAAGTGGTAAAGGAAAAGAAAATTCATTAAATGAATAGTCCATACAATAGGTAGAACAAATTTCATTTCCTATTGTGGAAAATAGAGTAATGGCAAAATATTTTTGCATAACAATTGAATATATTAGCAACTTTCCTTTGGATAACTATGGGAAGGATAAATATTTTTTTTCACATTTGAATGGCTCCCAAATTCTCTTGAACATTAAAACTTGTTTTAAGAAAATATTTCTGTAAAAGTTGTGTATTTTCAAAAACCTATCTCTAATCATCCATTTGAAATTAATAGTAGATTAGCCTAAGCTATTGACCAGAATATAATTATGAGACAACAGCTTTTTCCTCAAATGTTAAAATAATGACTTTTAGCTATTTTAGTTTAGAAACACTTTCATAAACATTGTTTATTCATTCATTCACTAACATTATTTCAGGGTCTAATATGAGTAAGGTAAAGCCTCGGGTGTTAAATAAGAAGCAGTAAGACATAGCTCATTCTTCAAGAAAAGACGACTTTGGGGGAGACTGTAGAGAAAGGGAGACACAGAGAATGCACCACTTTATAATGCAATGTACTAAGTTCATTGAGCAATTAGAGCAGGTATGAAGCTCAATCATAAACTCCATGTCAAGATATTAATTTTCCTGTACTTTTTATACTTCAGTTCACTTCTACTATGTTTGGGAATGTTTAAGTCATTGTTCTAGACACCACAAATCCACAGTATAAAATTATGCCATCATTCCAGAATCTTATATTTTCCTGGGCACCAATGGGAGGCATGGTGTGGTGTTCGTCTTTCCATTCAGTTGGGCACTTTAGCATGCCTAGCACTCTAGTTTTTCTGTATCACCCATACTAGGGTCATTAGCATTTTTGAGGGACCACAGATTGTCCTGAGAGGTTATTACCATACCACACAACCCTTTTCTCTTCAGTTTTTGCCAATTTCCTGATTGTCCCAACAGGAAGTTTCACTGCAATGCTGAGCATAAGATATTTCATTCTCATTTTGCAATCTGAGGGAAACTTTTCTTCATTGTTTCCACTATATTTTCTCTTCCATAATTCTCCCTTTCTTGCTTCTGACTAAGGTGTTTTTTTCAGTGCCCTATATCTTTTTTCCTCTGAAGCATGGGATGTGGGACAAAAAAAGACATGGCTATTCACATGGTCCTTCAATTTTACTCACTATGCCATCCACATTTTTAAGTTGTTACATCCTTAGTGGCAGTTAGTACCTTTGCTCAATGGATAAGATGGGTAGAAATATGAGAGAGAGAAGTATCTCTCAAAAAAAATCGTAAGTACAAAATATAAAACTATAAATCTTCTAAAAGAAAACACAGGGAAAATATGTGTGACCTTGAGTTAGGCAAGGATTTTTGAAATATGACACTAAAGCCTAACCCATAAAAGAAAATAAATGACACATTGTACTTTATAAATATTTAAATATTTTGCTCTGTGAAAAATATTGTTAAGATAATGAAAAAAAAAAGACACAGGGATAAAAATATTATAAAATCACATTTCTGAAAAATTATATCCAAGATATAAAGAACCTTCAAAACTAAACAGTAGAAAAAATAATAAGTTGGTCAAAAGAGCTAAGTAAACATATTACCAAATAAGACATATGGATGGCAAGGAAACATAAGAAAAGATGCTGACATGATTAATTATTCGACAAATACAAATTAAAATCAAATGAGATGTTTCTACATACTTATTAAAATGCTTAAAATAAAAAAAACATAAATTAATTTTGCTAAATGAAAGAGGCCAAACACAAGAGGTAGCATATTGTATGTTTACATCTATGAGACATTCTGAAAAAGACAATATTATAGAGATGGCAAAGAAATTAGTGGTTTTCATAGACTGAGCATGGAAGGAATTGTTGACTACAAAAAAGATGCACAAGAGAATTCTGGTGGTGATGAAACTGTTCTGTATCCTGATGGCATGTAGATTTATGACTCTCTGTACATGTCAAAAGTTATAAGTTTGTAAACCCTAAAGATAGAGTTTTACTATATGCAAATTTAAAAAAATAAACATCCAGGATATTGGAGGGTATTTAAATGGAACACAAACTATAAAAATAACTATTTTATAATATTTCAATTCTAACCACACTGAAGGCAGTGAGGATGTAAAAATTTAACCCGTTTCATTGAAAAACAATATTTTAAATAGATAACATAATATGAAAGACAAAGGATACTATAGAAAAGCCTATCTTCTGAGAGGTCTACTATAATAACATTAATTTCTTAGTTTTAAGATCTGCAGTAAGGTTATGCAAGATGCTAACATTAGGGAAGCTAATAAAGGGCATATTTGAAATCTACATATTAGTTTTGTAACTTTGTGTAAATCTAGTATTATAAAATATAAATGAATGAGAAAATTTTCAGTGATGAACTATTTACCTTGAATGAATGGATCCCCCAACAGGAATCTCTCCAAAACACAGGCAATAAAATCACAGAGCAAAGTACATGATAACTAAAGTCAATATGATAACAAAACCAATATTACATGATTAAAAATTAAAGTCCAATAAAATGGTAAAAAATAAAAACATAAAACTTTTGTCATTTCTTTTTTCTGACAAACTACATTTATTAGCAAATAGGAATAAAAATATCACACAGCCTATTCTAATAAACCTGGGGTAGTTCTCTCTGTCCTCAGGTGACACCAATGGTTTCTTATATGAATGGTGTACTTGAGGCATATAAAACACTACTATGACTGCAGAACCAGCCAGCCCTACATAGTATCAGGAAACAGAGACCCCCATGAAAGATGGGCCTGAAGCCTACAGATCAGCAGACATGCAGCATTGCTTGTAAAATGTGAGGCTCTGGAACCTAATCTCATCTGATACTGTACCCATCTAGGGCAGTAGTGGTTCAAAAGGCTCAGTTTCTGAAAACTCATTTCACCAGTGACACATTTACTTGTAAAATCTATTTGTGCTAACTAATTAACTCTCAAGGGTAGATTTCTTTTTTTCTGAGATTTATTTAAGCATAACTGACAAAACTGTATATATTTAAAGTGTACAACATGATGATTTGATATACGCATACTTTGTGCAGTGATTCCCCCATGAGGTTAATTAACACAACCATTACCTCGCTTATTATAGTTACCTCTCTTATTTTGGTGGTGAGAACATTTAAGATTTAGCAAATTTCAAGTATTCAATACAGTGTTATTAACAAAAGTCACCATGCTGTACCTTAAATCATCAGAACTCATGCATCTTATACAGGACAATTTGTACTTTTGTCCAGCATCTCCCCATCTTCCCCACCTCCTAGCTCCTGGTACCCAATATTTTACTCTCGATTTGACGTTTTTTTGTTTAGATTACACATATAAGTGATTAATACAGTATTGGTCTTTCTCTTTCTGGCTAATTTCACTTAGCGTAGTGTCCTCCAATTTCACTCATGTTGTTGCAAATGGCAGGATTTACATCTTTATCATAGCAAAATTATATCCCACTGGGCACTAATATGCTGCCACAACTATCAAAAATGCAGAAAGATACATAGTAATCTAAGTCATTGTTCAAAACTTGGGAAAGATGAGCTGAAGACATAATCTTAGTGAATCTTTTAAGATGTGTTCATTTTATTGGAAATCTTTTGACATGGCCAGTTGTATTGCTGATAATCCTCATGAAGCCTCTGGTCTATATCTCTCCTTTGTTTAAAAGTATAGTATAATACTATGACATATTTATTGCTAAAATCCAGACATACCATTCATACTTTTAATACTGTCTATGAATTCCAATCATGATACTAAAAGAAATCAATGTAGTGTGAAATGAAGGGTCCATTGTGAACTCTCACTAGCTTTTCTTCAAAGGATTAAGATAATTGACTTTCGAATTAGACAGATGTCTCATTTTACAATTTATTCTCATTTCCTAATAAATATGTACTAACGTGGGAAACAATTTTTTCTACTTTGATTGAAATATGGATCTAATAAATATTTCACTTCCCTCTGAACTTTCTATAAAAATGATATTCAAAATCAATTGATGTAATATACCACATCAATAGAATAAACGACAAGAGTTACATGAATATCTCAACAGACATAAGGAAAGAATTTGACAGAATTTAACACTTCTTAATGGTAAAAACACTCCATAAGCTAGGAATATATGGGAACTTCCTCAATTTCATAAAGAACATCTATAAATAAAACCTAGTTATGGGCATGTAAAGCACAGCATAGAGAATATAGTCAACAATGTTGCAATAACTATGTATAGTGCCAGCTGAGTATTATGCTAATCGAGGTGATCACTGCATAAATTATATAAATCTCTACCCACTATGCTATACATCTGAAACTAATACAAAATAATATTGAATGTCAACTGTAACTAAAAAATAAATAAATAATTAATTAAAAAACCCTACAGCTAATATAATTTTTAATAATGAAAGACTGAATCCTTTTCCTCTAAAATCAGGCATAAGATAAAGTTATCACCTCCCTATTTTTCTATTCAATATTGTTCTTAAGGTTCTAGTCAAGTGATTAGGTAAGAAAATGAAATAAAAGGTGTATTTGGAAAAGAAGAAATAAAACTGCATTTGCAGATGACATAATCTTGTATATAGATAATCCACAAAAATTATTAGAACTAATCAAGAGTTAAGCAAGGCTGCAGAACACATTTTCAATATACAGCAATCAATTGTGTTTCTATATATTAGCAATGAGCAAACTGAAAACAAAATTAAGAAAGCAATTCCATTCACAATAGAATCCTAAAAATAAAATGCTTAGGAATAAGTTTAACAAAAAACATGTAAAATGTACACTTTGAAAACTGCATAATACTGTGGAAAGGAATTAAAGGATATCTAAATAAATGAAGGTTACTTCATATTCATGGATTAGAAGGCAATTTTATGAAGACAGCAATACTCTACACACTGATAATACAGATTCAGTGAAAACCTCATCAAAACCCCAGCTGATTTCTTTGCAGAAATTAACAAGCTAATACTAAAATCCATATGGAAATTCAAGGGATTCAAAATAGCCAAAAGAAGGAAAAAGAAGAACAACGAACACTTCCCAATTTCAAAACTTACTACAAAGATGTACTAATCAAGACAGTGTAAAGCTGGCATAGGATAAACATATAGGTCAATGGATAAGATTGAGTATCTAGAATTAAACCCTCATTTTTTTGTCAACTGATTTTCAACAAAGGTTCCATGACAGTTCAATAGGGAAAGAATGTTCTCTTCAACCATGTTTCTGGGACAATAAGAAAACCACATGACCAGAAGGACGTTGAACCCCTATCTCATACCACATAAAAAACTTAACTAAAAAATGTATCAAAGACTTTAATGTAGGAGGCTAACAATAACACCGTTAGAAGAAAACACAGAGGGTGTAAATCTCTATGATCTCAGACTAGGTAATGGTTTCCTAAATATGATACCAAAAGCATAAATAAGAAAAAGAAAAATGAGATAAAATACACATTATCAACATTAAAAACTTTTGAGCTTCTAATAAAACCATCAAAAAAGTCAAAAGATAATCCACAGAATGGGTGAATATTTTTGTAAATCATATAGCCTATCTAGCATCTATAAAGAACCATTGCAACTCAATAATAAAGAGACAAATAAACCAATTAAAAATGTATAAAGGATCTGAATAGACATTTCTCCAAAGAAGACAAGCAAATGGCTAATAAGCATACGAAGCAATGCTCATTACATTAGTCATTAGGGACATGCAAATCAAAACCACAATGAGATACCACTTCATACCCACTATTTGGATGGAACAAAAAAGACAGGTAATAACAGTGTTGGCAAAGATATGGACAAATTGGAACCCTTATACAAATGGTTGGAATGTAAAATGATGTAGATGCTTGGAAATATAGACTAGTGGTTCCTTAAGGGTTAAACATAGTGTTACCATATGATCCAGAAATTCTACTCCTAAGCATACTAATATATCTAACAGGCATGAAAACATATGTACACACAAAAACTTTTACACTCACGTTCATAGCAGCCTCATCCATAACAGCCAAAAAATGAAAACATTCCAAATGGCCATCAACTGAAAAAGGGATAAACAAAAGTTGTTACATACAAGCAGTGGAATGTTATTCTTCAATACAGGTAAATTAAGTACTGACACACGCTATAACTTGGGTTAACCTTGAAAATATGATGGTAAGTGAAAGAAGCCTCTTATGAAAGACCACTTTTGTAGAAGTCCATTATATGAGATATCCAGAATAAGAAAATCTATAAGGAAAGAAAGTAAATTAGTAGTTGTCTAGGACTAGGGACAGCAAAACTGGGGTTGAGAAGCAAGATATATGTGTGTGTGTTTTTTGAGGGTAAAGGACATGTTCTAAAATCGATTGTGATGATGAGTGCACTGCTCTATGAAGACACTAAGAGCCATTTAATTGTAGACTTTAAATGGGCGAAGTATATATTGGTAAACCTCTTTAAAAATAACATCCAAGTGCTAATGACACATGATAGACACAGTGCTGGGAAGGGTGGACACCACAGGAAAGTTGGGGGTATGTTTCCTATGTTAAGGGAGATGCTGTAATTCTTTCTGTTCAAGCTTATTTTTGTCAACTAGGAAGAAGGTCAAAAGTGGCCAGATTTTCTGAGTTTAAACAAAAATGGAAAATCCTGATGCTCATGCAAACTCTTTGAATATAACGTATTATAGGTAGCCATTTTGCAAACTGTTACACACATTTCTGCTGTATTAACATTCCTCAGAATGCTTGTGATTTCAGGGGAGTACAACATCAAAATTAACTTATTCGTGCAATCACTATTCTTGAGGCTATCTATTATAATAATAACCATAAATACTTATTGAATAATTATAATGTTCCAGGCCTGACTATTAGCTCATTTTATACCAATTCTATTAGTGAAGTCTTATTATTATTCCCATTTTACAGATGAGAAACGTGTGCTCGAAAAGTTAAATGATTCGTTTGAGATCCCACAGTTAATAAGTTCTGAGCTAAAAGCAGGCATCTGATGCCAGACTGGACTCTTCATAATTACACTGTGCTGCCTCTTTATGTGCTGAGCCTCACGGGCACATGGCCCCTGGCTTCAAGGTCCTTGAAATCCAGTGGGGAGAAGATACATGCACAATTCCAGAACAATGTGGTATGAGCACCATTAAATACAAAAATAGGATAGAAAGGAAAGTACTTTCAGTGCATGATTGACAGCTTAGTTGATGTTTTTGATGCACAAACATGAATTTGACAGAATGAAAAAGAGGGATAAACTATTTGGAGTAGAGGATGCTTGGTATGTGCAAAGGTAGGAATGAGGAAGAGTTAGTTAGACACTTGCTCAGGAACTGTAAATACCATGTTACACAGAAAATGATGGAAATACATTTGGAAAAACACTTAGCGACAGATAGGTCAAGTGACAAAAGAAGTAATTATATATTATATTCATAGTGAAAAGAAGTCTTTGAAGATTTGTGTTTTAGAAGAAATACCATGGCATTAGGGTAGAGGCTGATTTGAAAACACGGAAGTAAGATCGTTTAAAAAGTAATTACAATAGTACTGGTAAGAGGTAGTAAACATTGAAAGTGTAGCAAAAACTTAGATTTGTCTTTAAATATGTGGTTAATGAGATTGTGTGATTTGTGTGTGTGTGTGTGTGTGTGTGTGTGTGTGTGTGTTTCCCCAATCATTTGTTGCTGGTATGCATTTAAGATCTTAGAAAAGGATTTGTGCATATCAAAATGCAAATATTTAGATGTCATGTATAGGTTATTATCTTAAATTAAATTTGAAGAAACTTAAAAACTTTCATAGAGCAATATAAAGTGGACAAAAATTCTTATTTTAGATGCTGAAGCAAACACAATAATTACTAACAAAGATAAGAATATAAACAATGTCATCCTAACTTAAATTTTATATCTGTTGATATGTAAATTTCCCCCCGCCCCCGACCACTAGAACTTTAGATTGCAAGGTACTGTGAACTATGTAAAACCTTGTAAACACAAGTCAGAATAAGCAGATGGAAACATAATTTAAAGTATACCCATTGGATATTGACTCATAACCGATTACATGTATTCTTACTCTTCCCTTTGTAACATATTACATTACTGTGAATAGAACACCTAGTGTGTAAAATTTTTGGTGGGCAATACATTTCTGAAACATCTGTCATGTTTTAATTAAATTACCTCTGTGTAAATACTTTAAGATTTTATTATGAGCTGACTTACAACACAAGTGCAGTTTGTTTTTCTTTGCAAAAGGAAAACAGTGCCACCTAATGTTAACTATCACTAATAATATACGTGGACCTTACTTAATTACAGAAAAAAATAGATCTTTCAAAAGGTTTTTAAAAATAATTTTATGATTAATTAAATTATAATGTGAGATTTATGTGAAAGAAAAATTAAACCAATATTTAAAATTATACTTAGTAGAAGTTAAAATAGCTTTTCTGATAGTCTCCTCTAGCCCACAGTTTGACATTTTACTTATTTGGACTGCTAAGTTAAGTGCTTTCTGAGGGAGAATATTTCTGTTCGTCACCTTTGCATTCCTTGTCGCACTAACACAAAGGTGTTTAATAAACATTTAGTGGCTGGAATTCTCTTACATCATCATGTAGCTGTGATAAAAAATATTTAGTTCTAAAGATAGGTGAAAGATAGATTAAAGAATAAAATGTAGAAAATAAAGGACAAAAATCATATGATTATATCAATTGATGCAGAAAAAGCATTTGACAAGATACAACATCCATTTATGATTAAAACACTTAATAAAATAGGTATAGAAGGAAAATACCTTAACATAATAAAGGCCATAGATGATAAACCCTCAGCTAATCTCATAATTAATGGTGAAAAACTGAAGCCCTTTGTTCTACATTCAGGAACATGACAGGGCTGTCCCCTATCACCTCTGCTTTTCAACATAGTGTTGGAAGTCCTCGCCAGAGCATTCATGCAAGAGAAAGAAATAAAAGGCATCCAAATTGGGAATGAAGAAGTTAAACTGTCACTCTTTGCAGATGACATGATGCTATATGTAGAAAACCCTAAAGACTCCAGCAAAAAGCTATTAGAAACAATCAACGAATACAGTAAAGCTGCCGGCTACAAAAGCAACGTACAAAAGTCCATTGCATTCCTATATACTAACAATGAAATCTCAGAAAAAGAAATACAAAAAACAATTCCTTTTGCAATTGTTGCAAAAAGAATAAAATATCTAGGAATAAACTTAACCAAGGATGTGAAAGACCTATATGCTGAAAACTATAAGATATTTTTAAAAGAAATTGAAGAAGACACAAAGAAATGGAAAGACATTCTGTGCCCATGGATTGGAAGAATCAACATAGTTAAAATGGCCGTATTACCCAAAGCAATATACAGATTTAATGCAATCCCCATCAAAATCCTAATGCCATTTTTTAAACAAATAGAACAAAAAATCATCAGATTTGTTTGGAACCACAAAAGACCCCGAATAGCCAAACAATCTTAACTAAAAAAAAAAATACTGGAGGTATCACACTTCCTGACTTTAGCTTGTACTACAGAGCAACAATAATCAAAACAGCATGATATTGACAGAAAAACAGACACATAGACCAATGGAATAGAATTGAGAACGCAGAAATAAAACCACATAAATATGGACAGATAATTTTTGACAAAGAAGCTAAAAACATGCAATGAAGAAAACACAGACTCTTCAATAAATGGTGCTGGGAGAATTGGATAGCCACGTGCAAAAGAATGAAACTGGAATGCTATCTGTCACCATGTACCAAAATTCATTCAAAATGGATCAAAGACTTAAGCATAAGACCTGACACAATAAACTGCATAGAAGAAAACATAGGTACTAAACTTATGGACCTTGGGTTCAAAGAGCATTTTATGAATTTGACTCCAAAGACAATGGAAGTAAAAGCTAAAATAAACGAATGGGACTATATGAAACTTAAAAGCTTCTGCACAGCAAAAGAAACCATCGATAAAATAAAGAGGCAACCAAATCAATGGGAGAAGATTTCTGTAAACATTGCCTCCGATAAGGGGCTAATATCCAGAATATACAAGGAACTCATGCAACTCAACAACAGAAAAACAAACAACCCAATTGAAAAATGGGCAGAGGACCTGAAGAGACATTTCTCCAAAGAGGACATACAAATGGCAAATAGACATATGAAAAAATGCTCAACATCACTAATCATCAGAGAAATGCAAATCAAAACCACAATGAGATATCACCTCACCCCAGTCAGAATGGCTATCATCAAGACAAAGAGTAACAAGTGTTGGAGAGGCTGTGGAGAAAAAGGAACCCTCATGCACTGTTGGTGGGAATGCAGACTGGTGCAGCCGTTATGGAAGGCAGTGTGGAGGTTCCTCAAAAAATTACGAATAGAATTACCGTATGACCCAACAATCCCTCTCCTGGGTATCCACCCCAAAAATCTGAAAGCATTTGTCCATAAAGACACGTGTGCTCCAATGTTCATTGCCGCTTTGTTTATGGTGGCCAACACATGGAAACAACCAAAATGTTCTTCGATAGAGGAATGGATCAAGAAGTTGTGGTATTTATACACAATGGAATACTATTCGGCGGTAAGAAAAGATAATATAGGAACATTTGTGACAACATGGATGGATCTTGAAAGTATAATGCTAAGTGAAATAAGTCAGACAGAAAAAGCAGAGAACCACATTATTTCACTGATATGTGGTATATAAACCAAAATAAACAAAACAAGACAAACAAATGAGAAACAAAAACCCATAGACACAGACAATAGTTCAGTGGTTACCAGAGGGTAAGTGGGGTGGGGGGTGGGAGATGAGGGTAAGGGGGATCAAATATATGGTGATGGAAGGAGAACTGACTCTGGGTGGTGAACACACAATGGGATTTATAGATGATGTAATACAGAATTGTACACCTGAAATCTATGTAATTTTACTAACAATTGTCACCCCCATAAATTAAAAACAAAAAGATGCAGCGACATTTATTAGACATAGACATAGAGTCATTCACTTTTTTTGGAACCCAACTTTTAGCATTACAAAACCCACTTCCATCTCATGACTCTTTTATTATCTTGACATAACATAAATCAGACAAAATCTTTGGAGATGATATATGTTAATAGATGTCCCTCGCCTATAATATAGGCATCAAGCAGATGCCCCACTTTTCTCAACACAGAATCATTTTTTCACAAAGATTTTATAACATCAATTTTCTTGGTCTTGACTCACCACTCCTACGTTTTCCATCTTGTCCAGAGCTCTATGAATCTCCGTATTTTCCCTGTCATATCCTTGTTCATCATCTTCTAGGAAAAATATTAGATATTTTTATTTCCATCTTCCCCATTTATTTTCTGTCTTCTTTTCTACACAAAATAGTTCTTGAAAAGAAGGTAAGTTATGGACTTTACTGATTATGATGTGTTAAGGTAGTTATCCATTGTTACAAATGTACCACTATGGTGGGGATGTTAACAATGGAGGAGTTTTGCATCTGTGGGGATAGGGCCATATAGGGAATTTCTGTACTTTCCTCTCAGTTTGCTGTGAGTCTAATCAGCTCTTAAAAAATGAATAAGCACACTTTATAATCATATAATAAACATAGGATACATTAAATAAAGAATCGTTAGGCAATCCAAGTTGTATATTAAAAAAATCTAAACTATGTTTATTAAACAGGGGCAAAAATTACCCCTAAGTAAATAGATCCTTGACCTTAAAATGATTATAGTTTAGTTAATGTGGTATTAAAATAATTTTGAAAAAAACAAAACAAAAAACCGATATATGTCCGGAATTTCAAATGATGTGTTAAAAAAATGCTATTTAGTAGGAAACAAATCAGACTTGGCTGCCTTCTGAGATCTCCTTTTAATTACTGCCAGGTCTCTGTGTGATTGCTAATAATATATCCCCAATCATTTATTCCAAGACTAGACAATGGAGCATGGAATTTATTCCAAGACAAGACACCACATGGATTTTACCTTGTCATCCACAAATGAGTTTCCAGTTAAATACAGATCTTGTCAACCAATACAAAAGTTATCTATCAAGAATGAGATAATCGCGTTCATGTAGCTCCATCTAATATAGCTTACTCCACATTTCTCAAGGAAAAGATAATCTCAAGCAATCAGCTTGAGCCAAGTCATAACTTAACAAGGAAAATTGCACTGTTGCTATAGAAACCACCATAGAGAGGCATCACGTTTTTCGCTTCTCCTCCTTCCCCTTCCAAATATCAGAGCTATTAGGGTACAGAATCATAAACTAATTCCCAGCCACCAACATTACAAAGTGTGATGATAAGTTATGGGGAGACTGAGTTGGCTTGACCATACTGAGACAATATAGCAAGTGCAGGCACTGATTTCATAGATAAGGAGAGAACAGGATTTCTCAGAATGAACTATAAAAAGAAGAACCTAAAGTAAGAACCCAATATATGTTACCCCAAAACTAGCAAAGCAAACTCAATTACCTCCTTTCAAACCAACTGTGTACTACGTTTAAAGGACAAAACCATTAAAATATTGAAAAATGAATAGCTTAGTGAAATAATTTTAAGAAAAATAATTATACAACTAATATCAAATAGTAATCAATCATTTCTTGCTTCCAATAGTATATCTGGCCTATAAGCAAGATATATTTACCAGAGCCAATTTCACTCCAAAGCCCTATAATGAAGAAGAAAAACCTTTTGAAAATTTGTTTATTTTCTCTTTATTGAGATTCCTCAAAAAAAAAAAAAAAAAAAAAAGAAACACAAAAATTATACAGTGCAAGAAATATCACAGAACATAAATGTCAAAGGCTTGATCAGTTGTCAAATGATGTTACTAACAATTAGTGGTAACAGAATTTGAAATTTGGTATATTGTGTTTATGAAGGATATGCTCATATGCATATCTGTTAATTCTCTTCTGTGCATTTTATCTGACATCAAAAACGTATTATCATTGCCTGAAAATGGAATAAATTGCACAAACCCATTTTAGAATATTACTGCCACTCTTTTCAATCTGTTCAGGCCAACTTGCCAATTCATCTTGAAGATGAAGGTTAATTTAGGTAAAACAAACAATTATAGCACTAGTGTATTAAGAATAAGACCACAGCCAATGAAAAACACTTTATACAGAACTTAATATAGCCCATACAAGTTTAGAACATAGTGAAAATGAATCGTTTAAATTTGTATGCTTTTACTTATTGCATAATCTTATTTAAATGGCATGTATACATATTTAAGTATATATACATATATACACACATATGTATATGATTTAGTTATATATGCACATTTATAGAAGAAGTGAAATGATTTAAGTAAACATACCAAAATAGAATCAGTAGTTGAATCTGAATGCTTCTAATCATCATAATAATTACCAGTGATTACCACATTTAAATACACTTAATTTTTATAGCAGCACCACAAAGTCACTGGATGCTCTGCGTGTATAGCTGTCCTTCATTCACCTCACCACCCCCACAGAAACTGCAATTGAGTAGATATTTTGTAAAAAAATAACCCTGTTTCCTTCCTCATGGTAAATTGGACTTAGGCTGAGCACGGGCCCAAACTTGGGTGAATCAGAGTACCTTTCATGGTTATTTGTTATCTGACATAAGAACTAGAGAAAGAATGAGGCTGCACACTCTAAATTATCTACAATAACTTCATTAATGAATGAAAGTATAAAAGAAATTTATTTGTAAAATATATAAATCCTGTACATTCAGTAACATTCAATTACTTGGGCACATAATAGGTACCTAGATTTTGATGCATGGGTGTGGAGTTCTATGGGAAGGGTGAAGTATGTTCATATGATATTACAGACGAGTTTCATCTATTTTATCTCTGCTTGTTTTTATGTTTTATGGTCAGTTGTTGGATATATTGCCTGTTTGTTTAAGAGTATATATTATGCAGTTTGGGGATATAGTGATTTACATTCCATAAGTCAGGGTAATTAACCATATTAAAACCAGTCTTACCCATACCACGTTATTTTTAGGCTAATTTTAGCAGGTACTGGGACGGGTTTGTAAAAATATCATCCACCTGAATTTCAGACATATCCATTTTCCTCACAGATCTGCACTGTTTGCTGTATATACTTTGACGCTATTATGAGGTGCATACACATATATTTTCCAGGTGAATTAAAATTTTATCATTATAAAATATACCCTTTTAACTTTATTAATGCTTTTTGCCTTAAAGTCTGATTTAGCAGTATAAATATAACTACATCAACTTTCTATAGATTGGCATTTTCATTATATATATATATATGTGTGTGTGTGTGTGTGTGTGTATATATACACACATTCGGGGATGCCAAACAAATATATACACATGACTTGTATTCATCTTTTGTTATTGGTACATATTGAGTATTACAAATTTAATACAGCTTTTTTCAATTCTTAAAATGTGTATATATTTTTTGGAGATATATATATGTGTGTATATATATATATATATATATATACACATATATATGTATATATGTATATATGTGTGTGTATATATATACACACATATATATACGTATATATATATAAACTTCCTGTATTCTTATATTTTAGAAACGCTTCTTATGAAAAGTAAAGTTTTGTGTCTTTTTTAATGGGATAATCTTTGACTTATGATTGGATTCTGGTCCATTTACATTAATTTTTAAATCAAATATATTTGATGATAATTAAACTTCTTTTGGAATGCTTTATTTTGATGACTCTTATTTCCTTCATTTCTTACCTTGCCTTTGATTATTATTTTATCCTTCTGTATTTTATGCTCTGTTAGGTTGAAATTTACATACTCTACTACTATCATTAGTGATTCCCATAGAGATTTCACAATGATTCCCAACGTATTGACCTCTAAATATCAAACCACGTTTTTACTCCTCTACGAAAAAAGGAAAAAAAAATGTAAGGACTTTAGAAAGATCAAGGTCCATTTATGTCCTCCTCATATTTCTCCTCCATTTCCAACATTCAATTCATGCATTTTCATTCTGCCAAGAGAATATCCTTTAGTACCTCCTTTTGTAATTTTTTTTTTTTTTTTAGTTTTTGTCTGAAAATGGCTTTTTTTTTTTTTTTCTTCGTGTATGGAGACTCTTTCTGTGGAATTGAAAGTCAACAGTTTTGTGTCATTGCTCGTTTCAAGCTTTCAAATTAGGAATCAGTAAACAAAGTTAAAGGAAAATTGGCCCCAAACATTAGACTCACTTCTCTGAACATCATGAACCTGGTTTCCGACCTGGTGTATAAGGTAACTATAGTGGCATTTTAAGTCATTTTGTGGTTAAAACAATTCTTATGTATTATTTCTCACAAATGAATGGATTACCTGAGCGGTTCTTATCTGGGCCAAGTGTGGCTGTTCTTGGCTGGGCATGCCCATGGTTTATGGATGGGTGGTGGGTTGACTGGGGGATGGCTGGTCTAGGATATCTTTGCCTAGGATGGCTCAGTTCTGCCCCATGTGTTATCTCATCCTCTAGGAGGATATCCTGGGCTTGTTCTAATCATGCTAGCAGGGCTGAGAGAGAGAGAAAGAAAGAGCGAGAGCAAGAGAGAGAGAAAGAGAGAGAGAACGGAAGCTTGAAATCTCTTTCTAAACCTAGGCTCAGAACTGGCAAACTGCAACTTCTGTCAAATTACTTTGGCTAAAGCCAAGTCTCAAGGCCAGCACAGATTTAAGGAGCAGAGAAGATTCTACCTTCTGTTGGAAGGAACCAAAGAATCATCTTGTAAAGTGTACAGATATTACAATTAATCTACCACACCTGGTCATTCTTTATTAATTTATAAGTACTCCATTGCTTTTAAGTTGATGTCTTATCTAGCTTTTCTAGTTATCTTCTGAGGTGCAGCTGATCTGATTTACTTAGACTTCCATTATTGGAGGACTGTTATTTCTGTTTCCCAGAAGTTTTATTGTACAGATGGTATAGCTAGCAACAGTGAAACTATTACATTTTTGTTAATGAAAGACAATAATTGTGTAACTAACATTATGCATTTTTTTCACTAAGCAATAATATTCTTTCACAGTCACATAAAATACTCTGGCTGGGAGGTCAGGCAGTAGCTCAGTGATACTATTTGTCCCCAAGGAGATCATGTACCAGCATGCTTAGTTATGTTTACTTCAAGTGGATAGGTCACGTAAATTTATTTCTTGACATGCAATTCAGGAAATTGAGTCTCTTTTATACAGTTCACTGATTGTAAAGTCCATGAACAGTTTATTGGATAGTTTCCACTCAATCAGTCTGCCTGGTGTAATTTTTTCCCAGGGGATTCAAACTTCATGTTGTTATTTCAATCCCAAATAGGTCTACTTGCATTATAATAGTTGGGAACTGACGATTACCCTTTATAGCTACTTTCACAGACTTGTTATTAAATTGTTGTTTCTCTTACTTTCACAGACTTGTTATTAAATTGTTGTTTCTCTGCTATTCTAGCAGAAACTCCAGTGAAAAAAAGCTGTTGTAAATAAAGTAAGAATGTATAGTGTATGCTCCATTAAACAAAAAACTGCTGGGAATATTTTCTATTATTTTTCTTTATTCTACATCAGGAAGAAACAAAATCAAAAATTTGTACAAACTGTCCACTGTTTTTTTCTTTTGCAATATTACTGTTTTTAAATCCTGCACTTCCCCAATGGCATCACTCTTTATCAAGTTATTAAGTTGGTAATATTTAACATGGGGAAAGAGACAGTACAATTTATCTCAATAGTCCACTAAACTGAAGAATAATGCAAATTTCCAAGACCATGTGGTATTATCACAGTTATGCTTTCTTCTTTTTAATATTTATTTATCTAAATCTGATTCACAGATAAACCAGTCAGAAAATATTTATTAATCTGCTACTTTATGACCAGCCCTAGACTCTACACTGTCATAAATCAAGATAAAAGGAATGAGAAATATCCCTCTTTAGAAGATGAGGTAGAAAATACTAACATTAAAAAGGAAAGACCAACCAGCTTTAATATTTATGGCCCAAACTAATTAAATGCATGTATATACACACTTTTAATATTTATTCAGAAAATTCATGCCCCAAGACTGATTTTTAAGTCCATGAACAGTTTATTGGGTAGTTTTCACTTGATCAGTCTTCCTGTTGTAATGTTTCCCAAGGGATTGAAAATTCATGTTATTCTTCAATCACAAATGGGTTTATCAAACACTGTAATTCCTGTAAAGTCTTCCTGTACTTTTAAGTCTGCAAAAATGCCTGCCTCCTCAGAACTCTCAAAGCATCTATACTACTTTTATACATTTATCATGATCTACCTTCCTTTGTGCTTGTTTATGACCATGTGATACTTACTTGTATTCTGGAGAATAAATACGTATTTTGATTAGCAGGGTCTATGTCCTATTTAATTGTTTGCTCTCTAATGCCCAACATACTTATCTGCACATAACTGGTGATCAATAAACAGCAGTGAATGATTAAATAGTTATTGAATAAAACGGTACAAAACAGTGTGCGCTGACATTCAAAATTTCTTTGAGAATATTTTTGTTTTGAAAACAAATAGTATCTAAATAAGCAAATTTCTGAGAAGAACATTATAGAAAGGAAGAGAGGATTAAAAATGTATCAAATCTGGAGATGGTGTATGTATTGCTCTAAAAACAGAAGAGGCCATTGTGGATTATGGTGGATAGAACAACAATTTAAATTCAATCTATGGGAGGACTTGAATATCAGATGTCAGACTTTAGGCTTTATGACAAACAATTAGAAGTCAGTCCTGGGTCTTGATTAATAGATTAACATCCTGAAAGCAAATCAACTCATCACTCTTCACTTACCCCCAGCTTAACATGTTTTTCTCAACACAGCGTTAAGTCCTGTAAACTAATTAATTTCACCCTAACCAGAATTTTTTTTCTCAAGGAATCCCTCTGCTAGAATATCCATCTTTTTACACTTTCTTTTGTTAATGCCTGCTAAAGTATCAATTTAGACCTAAATTTATGTAATTAATCTCCTTCCCCACAACATCAACCTCACAAGACCTACTTTGTGAGCTCTTCTGTAAGGTATCACTTGGTATTATTTATACAAACCTTTTCTTTCTGCCAGGAAAATCTACAGACTTCTTTAGATCCAAACTCTTGTTTTAACAACAGTACTTAGCATAAAGCCTGGCACATATTAAGTACTCACAGTATGACTTTTGAACAAGTATCTACTATGGGGATGGCCCTTTGCTAATTCCATCATCTGTATAACAAAATCATGGTTTCTGTCCTCCAAATGCCTACAGTCAAGTTAGACAAAAGATAATCTGAAATGAGTTAAATAATTTTAAAAAACACAAGCAATGTCAAACATACAAAGTTTTCTGTCCAATGAAGAGTATACATAATACGTTCTTTGGTCTTAGAGATGGAAAAAAGCTGTGTGTAACCTGCAGTTTTAGGAAGGAATCATAAATGAGATAGGATTTGAGCTTAGAGTCAAGGGACCCATAGGATAAACTGGGAAGACAGAAGGAAAGAGAAAAATCCAAGTGAGATTCAGTGTAAGCAAATAAAAGAAGAAAACAGGGACTTACTAGGAACAGTGTATTCCATGAGTATATGCAATTGACCAGTTTGCAACTCATATGGGAAGTGGTAGATTGTAACACTGGGTGATCAAATTACTCTGTTTGAGTAAAACAAAATGAGGCTCTATTTAAAATTAGACAACCAGCTTCAGTTATCATACAGATCATGTGTAACATCATTTTATAAATCCTAACTCTGAGATAATGTCTGGAAGGATCTATTTAGAGACAGAATGGGCTGTTCCATGGTGGTATTCAAGCAGCACTAAGACATTCCTCCTAAACTGGGAAATTCCAGTTGCCTTATTTTCACTTATTTTTAAAAATGGTTTTAGAGGAAGGCTCAGTCATCTCTTAGTTTTCTTAAGCATATCAACTCTTTCCTTTTGATTTTATTTATTCTGTTTAAAACTATTTTCTGATGTCTAGCCAAAATGGCATTTGTTTACTACATTAAAAAAATTATTTCTAGATGCAATTATGAAGTAATTTGTCTTCTAACAATATTCCTCCATTTTTCTTAAGCTCACTCAAAGTCACACCAACAATTTCCAGTTTTGTTTTGCTTTTTACTTTATAAATAACTTTCCTTTCCTGGAATATTTGTCTGTGCTTTGGTGGGAACTTTCAAAATCGAATCTAAAAAAAGAAATTTCTCTTAAATACTGGGGGTGCCAAAAAAAATGTATACACATGACTTGTATTCATCTTTTGTTGTCAGTATATATTAAGTATTACAATTTTAATACAGTGTTTTCCTTTCTTAAAATATATATATACTTTTTTTTGGTGCCCTCTGTAGTTTAACTTGATCAGTTCCTCATATAATGACAGACATAGCAAAAATAAAATTAAATAAAAACTATAAATGAAAGTTGAAGTATAATTTTTCACACAAAAATAAGCTTTTCTGAAATATTTATTAATGATATTTCATTGAGAGCAAGAAATAATTTTTACTAAAAATCAAAGTATGGATGGATTATTGAAATCAATTTAAAAACCCATAGTGGTTAACACACTGCACCAATAATGTATTTCATTTTATATTTGACCAAGGCTTGAGCACAGTTATTAAATATAAGCCTTAGTTGTGTGTGTGTTTTTTATGAAACTGGAATTCAGTATATTGCCACATTGCTACGTGATTATTAATTCAGAGAATTCATTTCACTCCCTGCCTCATAAGATGATTCTTCCACAATTTAAAAAATATTTACAAAAGACTGTAAGTATATAAAACAAACATATTTTACCTATAACTGGTATAAAATACGTAATAATAACAGCAGCTAATATGTATGTGCATTTTTATCACATATGTATGTTAAGGTGCTCCCTGTGTATATCTTGCATATATACTTGCTCTTTACACACACAGATCAACCCCTGTTCATCATATTCATCTCAGTTCCATTCTCATATCTTAGGGAAAACTTAAAACTCTTCGACCATTATTCTAGGCCAGATTCATTTCTAAGAAGTTTGTAAAGAATCCCTAATCACAGAACATATAAAATGAATAAATACTATAAATAAGTATTTATCTCATATCAAGATTTCTAATGCACAAAAACCAGTCTGGGAAAGTCTGAGTAAGACCTATAGTGGTAGTAATTAATTTATTGGGGTGTATAAAGGAAATGTAACTCCTTTATTTCTCTATAGCTGATTTTATCTTCTTAAGCTTCACCTTCTGCTTGAAAACAAATAGAAGATCTAAATTTAATAAAACCAGTGCTAACGTTTAGTACCATTTAGAAACTGAAATCGTTTTTTTGGGTTTTTTTTAGGTTTAAATCATTCCTTTAGATTGTTCTCTCTTCTGACCTGATTCGTTTCCAGATTTTGACTGGATTCATTCGGTGAGCTAGTGTTTGCGAATTTGAGAAAACCCATAAAGATCAGAATATAAATCCTGTAAAAATCTAGACATAGTGGATAAAATATAATACATATAGTTTATATTGACGGGATATTTACCTGGAAGAAATTTAATTAAATCCACGGGTGCCAGAAGAGAAGGGAAAGCTAAAAGCCATTAATCAGTGAATATTTTCATTAATTCGACAAATAGTATGGAGTCCAACAACATACTAGGCACTGTTCAGGCTTTCCATAGACATGAATAAAACAAACGTCTTTTTGATATCAGATCCAGAGTTGCTAATACATAACATTTCCAGAAAATCATGAGAATTATTGGCCAAAGGCTAAATAGTCACACCCACATTCTTTTCATGCAGAAAGAACCTTGAAGAACACTAAAATGAGGAACTGAAACTGAGACCCAGTGTAAACAAATCAAATAAATTGTACCTATACTCAAAGATGACTAACACCATTTCTGTACTAAGGTTTCCTGCGAATTAAAAATTATTATCAAGGTGAGGTATCACTTTGTGAGGGGTGAAATGTCTAACTATTACATTGTTTTGTACACCTGAAACTAATAAAAAACAAATTATTATCAAGAGAAACTAAACGTCTGGATTGCATCTCGGATATGTTTGGACTCTGACTTTATAAGCAGCTGAGAGATTTGGTAAAAGAAATCTCTGTTGAAAGCCAACTCTCCCAAAATACCAGTGCACTAATCTCCTGACAATGCAAAGTTTATTAAAAATGTTACAGTAAAGGAGAACACTACTTTGACAGAGGTTTATGGGGGGAGGGGGAAATTATGGATGAATGTTCATATGGTTTTGGAGTATGAGCACAAGTTATCTTTTAAGGGACTTGTTGAGATTGGGTAAAGGGTATGATGGAATAATTTAGGATTGTTGGACACAGCAAGACATAGGCCTTGAAAGTAACTCTTGGGAGTAAGTTGTATGCTTAATATCTAATTGTTCAGATAAGCAAACGATTTGGGTAAATCACTTTATTAAAACACTGCAGTGCAGTGAAGGTTTATAGAATTATTCTTGCCTTCTTAGTCAAGACTTCTCTGGACCAAAAGCATATGCACAAACTCAGTTCTCATATATGACCATTATTCATCCTGAGCTAGGGGATAGATCAAGATTGTCTGTGGACATGATCAATCCAAACTGAAGTAGCTGATTGGGCAATAGTGATTATACAATAAGTTTTTAATGATGGTCATTTTAATTGCTATTAATATGAGGCTACCCTTTTTCTTTTATGAATGATCAATTGTTGGACGTTTTGATGAAACAGCCAATGTGCAACAGCATTTCAGTCTTTGAGTGCTCATCTCTAAATACCTCAATATTGACCAGTTCTTTAAAAGAAATATATATATACCATATATACCTCAATATTGACCAATATATACAAATATGTGTGTGTGTGTGTGTATATATATATATATATATATATATCCCAGTTTAAATAAATCTTAAGCAGATACAACATGAATTAATAAACAGATATATTGGACATTGTCAATAAAACCTAAAAATGATGTTTAAAAAAAGATTTAAAACTAGAATGAAGGTAGAGAGTTTATAGCATAACAGAGACTTATTTAGAGTGAATATTACAGCAATATTAGTCTCAAAGTTTTACCTCAATTCCTTTCCTAGTGGTCAGAATAAATTAAGAGACAGTCATCTATAAAGCCAAAACAAAGCAGAGCAGAAACAAGGTAATGTGATGTTTAATGTTAGACTCATCAGTAATAGTCTTGGTAATTCTGGAAAATACACTTAATGTCTATGCATCTCCCTTACGTTATCTTTAAAATGAGAGGGATTGTAAGGTATCTATATTCCTTTCTAGGGTGTAAATTGTTTATAAATCTAAAATATATGTTTCCCATATGAAATATTAGTTGAATGTTGAAAAAAGGTCAATTATTTTTTTAAAATACTCAATGCTTAAAGACTACACTATTTTAAACTTATTAATTTTCCATACTTCTAATATAGTGTCTAAAATAACTGATTAAGAAAAATATAATTTTTGTGATACAAAGTATTAATATTTATTGAATACTTTATATTTATCAGACAGAGGATGTTAGTAGGATGTTATTATCAACCTCATTTCATAATGATTCAAGTTGGGTAATTTGACCAAGACTACATAACTACATAATCCATAAAAGACAAACATAAACTCAAGTCAATTTATTAATTACAGATGGATGTGCATATTGCAACATCTTTTTTATACAGGTTTGTGGGATTTATGCTACATCATATCTACTTTGCGTCTAGATACACTGTCAGGCAAAAAAAAAATGCTCCTTTAAGAATGTAGTTTCATTTTCATTAACAGTTATTTCTTAAAGCTGTAAAATGTCCAAGATTCATAAAAATGGCAGCATGAGGTGAGCCTCTTGAAATCTCCCCTGGCACTTACGACAAATTGAACAACTATAACTCCACAAAGGACTCCCTGAGCAGCAGACAGGCAAGACTAAGAGGCACACTACAAAAATATCCGAAGGGGGAAAATTGCATGAGCGGGAGAGGAGGGAAAGGAGAAGTGCTGAGACAGGTCCATATGGGCACAGGACACAGACCTAACTCAGTGCTCCAAGCTCGCTGCATCCCGAAACTACCACAGTTGAAGGAGAGGGAAAAACTCGGACTGCTAGGGCTCCGCTTATGGCCCACAGGGCTGAGGGGGCAGCATGTAATACGGCTGAACCCAACACTCATGGCAGAGACCTCATGGCAAACACTGAGAGAAGAAGGCTGAAAATGGTGGTTTAAGCCCTCACTGCCACAGAGAATGGAAGCCTTAGGCACTGAGACTAGCCACCCTCTCCACACCCTCCCAGAGCTCGCCCCACCCCCACCTGCCCAGTGCTAGAAGCGGAACAGTAGCAGTGTCAGATCAAAAGAACAGAATATTTGCAGTTCTGAAAACTGTGGTCCGCAGACACAAATTCACAACCCAACAGGTTCCGGCAAAGGGGAGGGAGCTGTGGAAGCAGGACTGGCTATGATGGTGGTCACCGCCATTGCTCTGGGCCACCTCTCACAACCCACACCTCCCCCTGTCCCCTCCTATCTGAGCAGATTCCTGAAGGAGTAAACAGAACTGCTGAAACACATGGGCTCTGAATCTGATGCAGGAAGAGCTTCAGAACTTCAAAAGCTCTCCACATCCCCACACAGACACGGCGCCCCATGACCCAGGCAAACTATTAACAGAGGAGAAGCCCACCTTCCAGGGAATCCTCCCTCTGTGTGAGAAGCAGGAATACTGCAGAAAAAACATAAAACTACAGTGTCAGAGAGAAAAAATAGCTGCAGTCAGAGAGAAAATAAAACATTCAACCAACACGTACTGGAAAACAAAAGAAAGACCTCTTCCTAGCAACTTGTTTACAGAACCCACTCCTGTAGATGTCTAGGAAGAGAAATAATAAATCATTAATTGCCATGAACAGCCAAGGCAACAAGACAGCTCAGAAAGAAAGTGAAAAGTCTCCAGAAAATGAACTTAAAGATATGGAAATATATGACTTAGCCAGCTTAGGTAGTAGAGTTGACCAGATGCAGGAAAAGAATCAGTGACATCGAAGATAGAAACCTGGAAATGACACAGATAGAAGAAGAAAGAGACTTGAGTTTTAAAATAAATGAAAGAACTCTACAAGAACTTTGTGCTCCATCAGAAAGAGCAATACAAGAATAATGGACATTCCAGAAGGAGAAGAAAGAGAGAGGGGAACAGAGAATATATTCAAACAAGTAGTCAATGAGAGCTTCCCAAACCTGTGGAAAGAACTGGATCCTCGAATCCAAGAAGCAAATAGAACACCTAATTACCTCAACCACAACAGGCCTTCTCCAAGGCACATTGTATTAAAGCTTCAAATATCAACAACAAAGAAAGAATCCTCAAGGAAGCCAGGGAAAAGAATACAGTAACCTACAAAGGAAAGCCCATTAGATTATCATCAGATTTTTCAGCAGAAATTCTACAAGCCAGGAAGGAGTGGAACCAAATATTCATACTATTGAAAGAGAGAAATTATGGGCCAAGAATAATATACCCAGCAAAGATATCCTTTAGATATGAAGAAGGAATAAAGACCTTTCCAGACATACAGAAGCTGAGGGAATTTTCTAATACACGACATGCACTACAAGAAAAACTAAGGCAGGCTATTTGACCACCATCAATAGGGACCATTTGTGGCAACCAAAACATAAAAAGGGGGACAGTAAAGGCCTGAACCGGAATATGGGAATAGACAAAGTAAGCATGCTGAGGAAAATGGAACACTCTAAACATCAAACTTTCTTTTACATAAACTTAATGGTAACCCTCAAAAAAAAATAAAAATCCAGAACTGAAATATATACTGTCATAAAAGAAGAAACAGAGGGAAAAATCAGAGACTACAACCACACAGAAATAATAACAACAATAAAAAGGCAAAGAAACAATGGAAACACAGTCTTACCAGAAAACTAAAGATAGAATGATAGGTAATCCTCACATATCAATAATCACCCTAAAAGTAAATGGACTGAAATCACCAATAAAAAGGCACAGAGTAGCAGACTGGATCAAAAAACTAAACCCAACCATATGTTGTCTCCAAGAGATGCATCTCAGCTACAAGGACAAGCATAAACTCCTAAACATCACACTATACATTCTTTTCTAGTGTACATGGAACATTCTCAAGGGTAGACCATATATAGGGACATAAAACTAGCCTCAGAAAATTTAAGAAGATTGAAATCATACCAAGCGTATTCTCTGATCACAAGGCTTTGAAATTGGATATCAACTGCAAAAGAAAGCAGGAAAACCACAAATCAATGGAGATTCAACAACATACTTTTAAAGAACAACTGGGTCAAAGAAGAAATTAGAGGAGAGATTAAAAGATACATAGTAACAAATGAGAATAAAAATACATCCTACCAAAATTTTTGGATGCAACGAAAGCAGTTTTAAGAGGAACATTTATGTCATTACAGGCCTATCTCAAGAAACAAGAAAAATCCCAAATAAATAACCTCATGTTATACCTTAAAGAACTAGAAAAAGAAGAACAAATGAAACCCAAGGTCAGTAGAAGAAAGGAAATAATAAAAATGAGAGCAGAACTAAATGAAATAGAGAACAAAAAGACAATAGAAAAAATTAATGTGACAAAGAGCTGGTTCTTTGAAAAGATTAATAAAATTGACAAACCCTTGGCTAGACTCACTAGGATAAAAAGAGAAGAGACACTAATAAACAAACTCAGAAATAAAAAAGGGGAAGTTATCACGGATGTCACAGAAATACAAAGAATCATCCAAGAATAGTATGAAGGACTATATGCCACTAAATTCAATAGCCTAGAAGAAATGAACATGTTCTTAGAAACATATAGTCTTCCTAGACTGAACAATGAAGAATTGGAAAATCTAAACAGACCGATCACCAATAACAAAATTGAATCAGTCATTCAAAACCTTCCCAAAAGCAAAAGTCTGGGACCAGATGGCTTCCCTTGTGAATTCTCCCAAACATTCAAAGAGTATCTAATACCAGTCCTGCTCAAACTTTTCCAAAAAATTGAAGAGAGACTGTACTCCCCAACTCATTTTATGAGGCCAACATTATCCTGATACCAAAACCTGGTAAGGATAACACAAGCAAAGAAAACTACAGACCCATATCTCTGATAAATACAGATGCAAAAATCCTAAACAAAATTCTAGCAAATAGAACACAGCAATACATTAAAAAGATTATTCATCATGACCAAGTGGGGTTTGTACCATTGGCACAAGACTGGTTCAACATACTCAAATCCATGAATGTGATAGACCACATGAACGAAATAAAAGACAAAACTCATATAATTATATCAATTGATGCAGAAAAAGCATTTGACAAGATACAACATCCATTTTTTATTAAAACACTTAATAAAATAGATATAGATGGAAAATCGATATATGTGATACATCACATGAACATATATATGACAAACACTCAGCTAATTTCATAATTAACGGTGCAGAACTGAAGCCCTTTGCTCTACATTCAGAAACACGACAGGGCTGTTCCTTATCGTCTCTGCTTTTCAACATAGTGTTGGAAGTCTTCGCCAGAGCAATCAGGCAAGAGAAAGAAATAAAAGGCATCCAAATTGGGAATGAAGAAGTTAAATTGTCACTCTTTGCAGATGACATGATGCTACACATAGAAAACCCTAAAGACTCCAGCAAAAAGCTATTAGAAACAATAAACGAATACAGCAAAGTTGCTGGCTACAAAATCAATGTACAAAAGTCCACTGTATTCCTACATACTAACAATGAAGTCTCAGAAACAGAAATTTTAAAAGAGCAATTCCTTTTGCAATCGCAGCAAAAAAATAAAATACCTAGGAACAAAGTTAACCAAGGATGTGAAAGACCTATATGCTGAAAACTATGAGACATTTTTAAAAGAAATTGAGGAAGACACAAAGAAATGGAAAGACATTCCTTGCTCATGGATTGGAAGAATCAACATAGTTAAAATGGCCATGTTACCCAAAGCAATATACAGAATTAATGCAATCCCCATCAAAATCCCAATGGCATTTTTTAAGGAAATAGAACAAAAAATCATCAAATTTGTTTGGAACCACAAAAGACCCCGAATAGCCAAAGCAATCTTAAGAAAAAAGAACAATGCTGGAGGTATCACACTCCCTGACTTCAGCTTGTAATACAGGGCATCAATAATCAAAACAGCATGGTATTGGCAGAAAAACACACATAGACCAATGGAATAGAATTGAGAACCCAGAAATAAAACCACATAAATATGGACAGATAATTTTTGACAAAGAAGCAAAAAACATACAATGGAGGAAAGACAGCCTCTTCAATAAATGGTGCTGGCAGAATTGGAAAGCCACGTGCAAAAGAGTGATACTGGACCACTATCTGTCACCATGTACCAAAATTAATTCAAAATGGATCAAAGACTTAAGCATAAGACTTGAAACAATAAACTGCATAGAAGAAAACATAGGTACTAAACTTATGGATCTTGGGTTCAAAGAGGATTTTATGAATTTGACTCCAAAGTCAAGGGAAGCAAAAGCTAAAATGAATGGGACTATATCAAACTTAAAAGCTTCTGCACAGCAAAAGAAACTATTGACAAAATAAAGAGGCAACCAACTGAATGAGAGAAGATTTTTGCAAACAGTGCCTTGGATAAGGGGCTACTATCCAAAATACACAAGGAACTCGTACAACTCAATAACAAAAAAACAAAGAACCCAATTGTAAAATGGGCAGGGGACCTGAAAAGACATTTTTCCAAAGAGGACATACAAATGGCAAATAGACATATGAAAAAATGCTCAACATCACTAATCATCAAAGAAATGCAAATAAAAAACAAAATGAGATATCACCTCACAACCAGCTGTTTTGTTAAACTACTTTTTTGTTCAGCAACTATAATTTTTGTTGGTGGAAGTACTGCTCTGCAGCAGTAAAGGTGCCTTATTGATGTTTTAAGAATTGAAAGTGAAAATGATTCAAATTTAACACTGGATATTAAATGAATTCCTGACATGCTACAATTATGCCAATTAATTATATAGAAGCAAACAAAAATTATAAAATTAATCGGTAGTTTGGTTTGCCATGGGCAAAATGTTAAATGCCCAGTCCAGTTACAAGTGGGTGCAAAAGTAATTACAGTTTAAAAGGTTAAAAATAATCCCAAAAACCACAGTTACTTTTGCACCCACCTAATTATTTAAACACATATTCAAATTTAAGCAGTATAGTACACTAAATCAAAGAAATTCTATGATTGAGAAGTGCTCCTGTACATGCAATGCCATACAGAGATTTTGATGGTTTCAGAAGAAATTAAAAACATAAGAATAGTTTATTGTATTATATAAATTGGGACAACTAAACAACTGAACAATTTTTAAAATTTATTTAAGTCATGAAATGTGAAATACTTTAATTTATAGAACTTTTAGGAAAAAAATATACTGATACCATATAACAGAAATTATGCTGGTTCATTTTCCACATTACATAAATCTATTCAATTGAAAAAGGCAAGGACATATAATCCCAACTCTTCATGGAAAACTAGCAAATAGGAATCAATATATATCAGAGAGATTATCTGAAATGTGTCCCTGATAATGAATATAAAATACTTGCCAACACTCTGTAAAAAAATGATAAAGATGAAAATCAGGTACAATTTGTAATAATTGTCAAATATCAGAGTAGACATAACTTCTAATAAGAGAGAGAATTCCGTTTTGTCTAACATTTCCAATTTTAAAAATTCCCAGAAAATTAACAAGAAAATAAATAAAAACTATGGTAATATTCATAGAATATGCCAATTTTCTGAACAAAGAAAGAAGGAAAACTTTGTACAATTTAGTGAAATACATATATTTCTAATGGACAATAAACACAATAAAGTTTGCAAAAAAATAATTCAGTGCTTTTATTGTGTATCTAATGATAAGCTAAACCGACTGTTAATCAACAAGAAATGTTAGTTGTTACTCAGTGAATAGGAATGCAATATGGACAGAACTTCATTGACAGAACATATTGCAAACCACAAAATCTGGAAGCATGTAGTAATTAAATAACTGAGGTAAACTATAAACAACAAAAAGATGGTTCAAGAAGATTATGTAGCTTGTAGTCAGCACAACAGATGGCACATATGCCTGACCAAATTACCTAATGGCAAAATTGTGATTTAATGAACATTTGGAGAGTAGAGTTGGAATTTGGTTATTCCCAAATTTATGTAACTCTAAAGTACCAACTGTACGCTATAATTCAGTAATAATTACAAACTTCAAAGCTCATATGTGTAAATAGCAGAAAAATTAATCATCTCCCTTCACAAATGTTAAGAAATTTATAAAATATTATACTTGGTAATTTAAAAAATGAGACTTATCATTTATTTTGAGAATTACTTTATAATACCAAACTAGGTGTTAATAAATATGCAACTAAATATATTTTACATTTAAATTTAAACTAGATAGTTAATAAAACATTTCAAAACTATTATAGTAGAATATCATATAATTTATCAATTATATACTTTTTTAAAATTTCCTCCAATTTTAGAATGTTTTATATTTTATACTCACATAACTATGTATTGTACAATCATTAAAAAAGCTATACCTCTCATTAATATAAAACAACTTTTCCTTCAAAGAAAAATGAATACACACAATGGGGAAAATAAGGCAGACAACAACCAAATCAATGTCTGATAGACAATTCTCAGGAATTTTATAACAAAAATACAAATTAATAATTTTAAAGGTTATATATAATATGCATATTTGTCCATTTGTTCTTGATGTTGAGGTATAAAACTGAAAGCAACAAATGAACAAGACAGACAAACAAAAACTCATAGACACAGACAACAGTTCAGTGGTTACCAAAGGGTAAGTAAGGTGGGAGGAGGGATTGTAAAAAAGGGTGAAGGGGGTCAAATACATGGTGACACAAGGGGATTTGACTTTCGGTGGTCAACATACAATGTGATATACAGATGATGTGCTATAGAATTGTATACTTGAAACTTACATAATTTTATAAACCAATGTTACCCCAATAAATTTAATTAAAAATTACCAAAAAAAAAAGTCTCCAACTTAAGAACAAATGGACAGATAAATATACATATCACGTGTTTATTTCTTTCTTATGGAAATAGCTTATGAATTTTTTTAGGACTATAACAGTTTGTGAAATAAAAGATCCAAAGTATCTACTCAAGCAAACTAAGGTTTCTGCTGAGAAATCTGCTTATAGCCTTATGGGGTTTCCCTGGTATGAAATGAGTTTTTTTTCTGTTTTTTGTTGTTGTTGTTGTTGTTGTTGTTTTTTCAATTTTCTTGCTGCTTTCAAAATTATTTCTTTGTGCTTGATTTTTGACAATTTTATTATAATGTGTCTCCGTGAAGTCTTCTCTGAGTTGAATCTGCATGGGGACTTCTAAGCTTTATTTAAGTAGATGTCCCTATCTTTTCTCAGATTTGGGAAGTTTTCAGCCACTGTTTCTGTAAATAAGATTTCTGCCCATGTCTATTTCTTTTCTCCTCCTTCTAAAATGTGAATTTTGTTTCAGTTGATGATGTCTTGCAGTTCATGTGAGCTTTCTTTACTCTTTGTTTTTTTCTTTTGTTCTCTTTTGACTAATTTCAAATGACTTGTTTTAGAGTTCAAAGATTCTTTCTTCTGCTTGATCAGTATGCGCTGATGCTGTTTATTGCATTTTTTTTCCTTGCATTTGAATTTCTGTTTGGTTTTCTTTTGTGAATTTTAGGACTCTATCAACTCTCATTTTGTTCATGTGTAGATTTCCTCATTTCATTTACTTTTTTATGTGTATTCTCTTGTAGCTTGGTAAGCTTCCTTAAAACAATTATTTTTGAATTATTTGTCAAACAGTCAAAGATCTGTATTTGTTTCAAGTCAATTACTGAAAAAATATTGTATTTATTTGGTGGTGTCATGTATCTTTGATTTTTCATGTGCCTTGAATACTTGCACCGCTGTCTCTGCATTTGAAGAAACATTTACGTCCTCCATTCTTTACTGGCTGGCTTTGGAAGAGAGATACTTTTACCTGTCAATCTGGCTAGGGATTCAGAGGCTTTCTCATATTTTTTTCTATGGATTCAGCCATTGTATACTTCTTGTTCCCTCCCGGGGATGGGGGAAGATTCTTAAGATTGTATGCCTACACTCAAACCTGCAAAGTCATTTCAGGTGCTGAGAGCCTCCTGTCTGTTTTGGCTCCTGCCTTGAAAGGCTCAAGTTTGTAAACCTTCATCCAAACCCACACAGCCAGATTAGCTTTCTCACTTGCTCAATAGCCACCTGCAAAGCTTTACTCTCACAAGGAGCTGTGGGAGGGCACAACGAGCTGGTTACGAGAGAGGTAGCAGAGTTTTGATGAGGCATGCAGAGGTTTAGGGGTGGCCATGAGCCAGTTAGGGGAAGGCTTCCTGATGGAATCTAACCATAAATTGATTAGTAGGAAGAACTGAGAAGGTGTTAGTAGTATCCTTTTGATGAAGTCTGAGCCCTGGCTGCAGTTCTCCCAGCCACTTACAATCGCTAAAATTTACAAGTCACCTAGGTAATCTGGGGGAGACAAAAAAGATGTGCACCCCTTGACAGCATACTTCATGGCTGGGGAATCTGCATGGTCACTCCCACTACCTCACTTCTCCTATAGGATAAGTCATAAGCCATAAGGGTTTCCCGTGGCTCCTCTATGGAGAGAGGTGATATGAGTAAAGTAAAACTCTTACTCTTACCCTATTCAATGTGTCTATTCTTTGATTATTTTTGTTCATTTGTTTGTTCCAATAGAGCACTGGGATTTCTTCACTAGGCTCCCAGAGTCCCACATGAGTACTTTCATCCATGGGTGACTGCCCAAACTGATGTTCTGTGAAGGGATGATACTATAGAATTCCTAGTCTGGCATTTTGTTGACATCACTCTACTAATTTGACAGCATATCCTTCTCTCAGTCCCTGTCTGAAAGGAAGGCAGGGTGTAAAATTTTGATCATTAAAAAGACTGAAATCTTATCACATATTGTTTCCAATCACGATGGCATAAAACTAGAAATGGTTAACCAGAGGAAAGGTGAAATCTTCACAATATGTGGAAATTAAACAACAGACTCCTAAAATAATCAAAGAAGAAACCAGAAGAAAAATGTAAAAATATCTAGAGGTGAAGGAAAACGGAAACACAATAGACCAAAACTTATGGTACGCAGCTAAAGGAATTCTAAGATGGAACTTTATAGAGATAAATGCCAAGATTAAGAATAAAGAAAGATTTTAAATAACCTAAACTTTACAAGGAACTAGAAAAAAAAAATTAAGGTCAAATTTAGTAGAAGAAAGAACAAAGATCAGAGCAGAAAAATAAATGGGATAGAGATTAGAAAAACAATAGAAATAATCAATGAATCTAAGAGCTGTCTTTTTGAAAAGATAAACAAAATTGACAAACCATTTTAGACAAATTAATAAAAAAAAAAGAATGAAGATTCAAATAAAACTAGAAATTAAGGAGGACAAACTAATAAAAAATTTTAGACAAATTAATAAAAAAAGAATGAAGACTCAAATAAAACTAGAAATTAAGGAGGAGACATTAAAACTTATACTGTGGAATTACAAAGGATAATAGAGACTTCTATGAAAATTTATACATCAACAAATTGGTAACCTAGAAGAAATAAATAAATTCCTAGGAGTATAAAACCTACAAAGACTAAGTCATAAAGAAATAAAAGGTCTGAATAGACCTAGTTATATTAAGGAGATTGAATCAGTAATCAAAAATGTCCCCCCAAAAAGGCCCAGACAAGGTGGCTTCACTGGTGAATTCTACCAAATAATTAACAGGAATCCTTCTTAAATTCTTCCAAAAAAATGTAAGAGGAGGGACTATTTCCAAAATCATTTTACAAGCCCAGCATTACACTGACACCAAAGTAAAACAAAGACACAAGAAAATTACAAACCAATATCCTATGAACACAGATGCAAAAATTCTCAATAAAATATTAGCAAAATGATTCAACAACACATTAGAGGGCCACACACCATGATCAAGTGGAGCTTACCTTTGGGATGCAAGGATAATTCAGCATACGCAAACCAATAAGTGTGATATACTACATCAACAGAGTGAAGGATAAAAATATGATCATCTCAAAAAATGCCATAAAAGCATTTGGAAAAATTCAACAACTTTTCATGATAAAAACTGCCAAAAATTTAGGTATAGAAGGAATGCACCTCAACATAATGAAGGGTATAGATGGCAAGCACACAGCTAACATCATAGTCAACAATGAAAAGCCAAACACTTTTTTTCTAAAGTCAAGAACAAGATAAGATGCCCATTCATGATGCTTCTATTCTACATAGCATTGAAAATCCAGTTTGAAAAATCAGTCAACAAAAAGATATAAAATACATCTGAAATGGAAAGGAAGAAGTAAAGTCTTCTCTGTTTGCAGATGACATGATTTTATACAAAGAAACCCCTAAAGTCTCCACCAAAGAAATTTAGACTACGCATATTCACTAAAGTTGCAGGGTACACAATCAATATACAAAAATCAATTGCATTTCTAGGCATTAACAATAAGCGATCTGGAATAAAAGAAAATAATCTCATTTATAATAGACTAAAAACAAAAATAATTAGGAATAAATTTAACCAAGGAGGTGAAAGATGTTTACACTGAAACTATAAGACATTAATAAAAGAAATTGAAAAAGACGCAAATAAATGGAAAGATATTCCCTGTCATGGATTGAAAAAATTAAAATAGTTGAAGTATCCATACTACTCAAAGTGATCTACATGTCAATGCAATTCCTTTCAATTCCAATGTCCTTTTTCATAAAAATAGAAAAAAAAATCCTAAACTTTGTCTGCAACCACAAAAGAACTCAAGTAGCCAAAACAATCTTGAGAAAGAAAAACAAAGCTGAATAATCACACTTCCTGATTTTTCAAACTATTAATATATTACAAAGCTATAACAATCAAAACAGTATGGTCCTGGCATAAACACAGACATATAGACCAATGAATCAAATACAGAGCCCCAAAATGAACCACACATTTACAGTCAACGAATTTTCAACAGGGTACCAATAGCACACAGTGGGGAAAGGTAATCTGTTAATAAATGATGTTGGAAAAACTAGATATCCACATGTAGACTAGATGAATAAAATTGAATTCTTATCTTACACCACTCACAGAAATTAAGTCGAAATCAATTTAAGACTTAAGTGTAAGACCTGAAACTGTAAAATGTGTAGAAAATAAAAACAGGGAAAATTCTGTGACATTAGTTTTGGCAATGATTTTTTTTTTTTTTTTTAATGTGACATCCAAACCTCAGGAAACAAAACAGAAATTAATAACTGGGACTGCATCAAACTAAGAAGCTTCTGCACCAGAAAAGGAAAACATTTGTATGTGGAATTTTTTAAATTTTAAGTTTAACTCAGAAACTTAGAATGTGAGTTGTCAAAGATATGAGGTGATGAATGTGTTAACTTGATTGTAGTAAATATTTCATAATGTATACATAGATCAAATCATCACCTTATACACTTTACATGTATCTTTGTTGTTAATTATACCTCAATGAGACTGAAGAATAGAAGAAAAGATTCTTGCTTATGTTTTCTTATAGAACAAAAGAAACACTGATTCTATTCTCTTTCTTACTTAATAATACAAAAACAGCCCAACAATAAGAAATCTTTACCCAAAGTTAAAAACATTTTATCCAGATTGACTTGGACCAAATTATTCATTTTTTATAGGAATTTGACCTTGTTGCAATAGGCAAGTAAAACCACCATGTGCTCTTTTTTCTTTTTTTCTTTTTTTTGGTAATTCATTTATTTATTTTAGTATGTTTTGAGTGTCATCCCACTATGAATTGGATAAACCAAAAAGGTCTTTCACCACAGAGAGTTTGAGAAGCACTAATATAATGAGTCAGTCCACAGTTCTCAAAGTGACATTTGATATTTCCACATCTTATCTTTCAGTATATTTGTTCACCTTAGTTGGGGCATACTACCTCAGAAATGCAAGGATGAAACTTATTTTAGCAGGCTTCTAGGTATTACTGGTAAACTGCAGAAACTCAGACCCTAATTAGATCATTTGTGGCTTGCTCTTTGAGCCATGGTTCTCAACCAAGGGTGATTTTGCATTCCAGGAAACATTTGCCAATATTTGGAGATATTTTTTATTGTGATACTGGAATGGGGCTACTGGCAGCTTGTGGGTAAGAAGCCAAGGATGCTTCTAACCATCCTGCAATGCACAGGAAAGCTTCCTCATCAATCCCCCAGCAAAGAATCATCCAGCTCAAGTTTTCAATAGTGCCAAAACTGAGAAACCCCACTGCAGAGCAGTGTGACCATAAGGGAAAGAGAAACTCTACTCAGCAACCCAAGCGAAGCTGAGTAGAGTATTCATTTTATAATATCTGATGTACAAATTTTCTCATCTGTCCGTTTTCATTTATTCATCCATATTTTTATTCATGAATAAAAGGTACTGTGCCAAGCCATCATGATAAGCAGTGACTAAGACAAAAAATTCATATAATTCTCTACCATTCTGTATGATTAGGGAAAAAAAGATATATATGTTAACAAGCCATTATTTTGAACTGGATGTGCCTATAAGAGTAGATAGATACACAAATAGAGAGCTTATGATACTGTGATTTATAAGAAATATATATTTGATCTCCATGGTTTCCTGACACAGTGCTCCTAAAACCATTAGACTTTCCTAAGTGATGAGAGTGATAAGGTGTCTTTTGTTATGTTAATGAAGTAGCTTTTAGAATGCACAAAAGGATGGGGGCTGATTGCCAGGAGAGCCAATCATGTGATTAGAAGATTGGAACTTTCAGTCTAATCCTAAACCTCCAGGTTGGGGAGACGGTTTGGAGATTCAGTTCAGTGGCCAATGGCCAATGATTTAATCAATGATGCCTACGTATTAAGCCTCCATAAAACCCAAAAATACAGGGTTTGGAGAACTTCCATGTTGATCAACACTTAGAGACTCATGGGGAGAGTGGAGATCCAGGATGGAGCATGGAAGCCCTGCGCCCTTTCCCCAAACCTTGCCCTAAGCATCTCTGCCATCTGGCAGTTCCTGAGTTATAGCCTTTTGTAATAAACCTGTAATCTAATAAGTAAAATGTTTATCAAATGTTTATCAGAGTTCTGCGAGCTGCCCTGGCAAATTTATCAAATACAAAATGGGAGAAATTTGTTGGAATCTGTAATCTATAGCCAGTCTGCCAGAAGCACAAATGACAACACGGACTTGCAACTGGTATCTGAGGTGGGCCAGGGCAATGGAACAGGTTACGAGGGGGGGGGGGGTTATCTTGTAAAACTGAGCCCTTAACCTGTACAATCTGAACCTATCTCCAAGTCAGAATAGTGGCAGAACTGAATCAATTTGAGTTGTTCATGGTGTGGAAACCAACCCCCACCCAACATACACATATTGGTATTTGGTGCAGAATTTTAGAGTTCTTTCTAACCATTGTTTCATAGAAAGGGAGCCAATTATATAGTGACATTCTAGAAGTAAGATAACTGAAAATCCCCAAAATTCAAGTGACTTTTTCCTAATACATATTTTTCTCTATTTAACATTTGGTAATAGAAAGAGGATGTGGTAATAAAAGAGCAACAAAACAGACTGGAGAAAGTTGGATGAATCATCATCAGTAATAGAGGAACTCGCTGAAAAAACATATTGATAAAGAAGCAGAAGAGAGGAATTATTTAGTGTTTGCTCATTTTCTTTACTTTCTACATTACTTTTGATTTGCTTCAATGTGTAAGCGACTTTAAGTACAGAATCATCCATGATTCATTGTTTAAAATATCATCATAATCAAAATTTTCAATTGAATGCAAAAGAGAATGAGATATAATGCTATCATTGACAGTGTACCTTAGGAATAAACTCTGATGAACTCAGAAATATTTCAAATAAATAAATTATACTTTTAATCACTCAAAAATAAGCAATTTAGTTCATCTAAAGTATTTCTTTTCTTTCAGAGGTACTTAAATTCTCATATAATGTAACCATTTGTTTTTTTAATTGACTTTTATCTTACTTTTCTTTACATCATATGCTATTCATTCAAAATAGCCTTTACTCAAAACACAGATATTGCTCATGATTAAAACATACAAAGAAACAACCAGCAGAAAAAATAGTTTAGACTTTACAGATCAAGTTCCCTTAGAAAGATAAATTGGAGTAGTCAATCTCCTTCATAGTATCTACATTCTCCTTGTTGAAAATGGATCACTGTTGGCTCTGTTTGTAAGTTGATGCTGCGAGTAAATGCATTAGCTAACACTATGTAAAATGTAGGACAGAGGTTATGTCAATCATTTTAGAAATTTCTTCAGAAATGTTCGTATTATATACATGTCAGGAATGATAATGTGAATTCTGATTTAATAGTACAAAACATGGTTTTATGTTGCTCTAGGTGGCATTTACTGAACAATTTTTCATCACAGAGAAATAATTTTTTTAAAGTTCTTTCAAACTCCCTATACACAGAAAAAAAAAATTATAACAAAAGGAGTAACATAAAAAGCTCCCACCATTTCATTTACTGAATACTTCTATTTAGCAGGTACTATGCTAGTCTTTTTCAATAAATTATATCAGTTCACATTTTAGATACTTTGTTCCCTTTAATCCTCACAACTGTATATAAAATAGATACTGCTCTCATCTTGCGCATATAAATTTAAAAAGTGACACTTGTAAAGTAACTTTCCAATGATCACATCGTTCTTATATGACACAGATGAATGTAGAAGACTCTTTGGAAGAACAGGAGGAGTTAACTTGACACACAATGTAATATGTAACTAATTTTATTCCACTGTTATCACCGACTAGGTAGCCTAAACCACAGAAAATAATTTTTAACAGTTCTGGAGACTGAGAATTTTGAGATCAAGGGTCAGAATTGTCTGGCTCTAGGGAGACCCCTCTTCCTGGTTTGCAGAGGTGAGCACATTTCAAAATTAAAGAATCAATGACATAATATATTCAACAAATAGATTATATAAGAGGGTAAACTGAGAAGTAAATATTGGAGCTTAAAAGACATTGAAATACATAAAAATCCAATGCAAAGTGTAGACATTTTCTTTACGCTCTGATTTGACCAAATTATCTATAAAAAGAAAAATGAACATTTAATGTTTGAACACGGACTAGAGATTTGAGGATATTAAAAATTTATTATTAAAAATATTAGATGGTAATAATTTATTATCGTACTTTGAGAAATGCCGTTTCAGTGATAAATACTGTATATTTCTATGGATAAAATTATATGATATATGAAAATTCCCTAAAATGTTAAATGAGGAAAGAAGGAGGATAGATATAAGATTAGTCATAAATTGACAGTGATTTATGCTGCAGTTTGTTTACCTGGGGGGAAGGGTATAATTTTAGTATTTTCTTTACTTTGTATGTATTGAAACTTATGTATATAAAACTTAAAAAATGTGTCTGAAACAGCTAAAGCAGTGCCAGAAGAAATAATATAGCACAAAGTTCATATATAAGAAAGGAAAATATATAAATCAAAGAGTTAACAACTGTATTAAAGATTAGAAAAAGAATACCAAACAAACTCCAAAGAAAATAAAAAGAATTAAAGGGATATACTGGGGGTGCCAAAAAAATATGTATACACATGACTTGTATTCAACCTTTGCTATCAGTATATATTGAGTATTACAACTTTAATACAGTTTTTTCCTTTCTTAAAATGTGTATATATTTTTTGACACCCTCTGTAGATTAGAAATTAATAAAATAAAATAGAAGCATACAACAAAAAGAATAAAAAATAAAATTTACTTTTGAGAAATCTAAACAAATTGATGTTTCTAGTGAGATTGATGAATCAAATGTAAAAAAGCTGCAAATTGTTAAAATCAATGTCAAGAATAAATAGTGGCAATGTAACAGATTCTGCACATATTACAAAAAATAAAATTATTTAAAATGCCAACAAATTTAGATAACTTGGATTAAATGGATGATTTCCTAATAAAATGCAACCTAGAAAATATAACACATGAAGCAGAAACTCCTGAGCACAGTATCTCACTGTGTTTCCCCGAAAATAAGACCTAGCCAGACAATCAGCTCTACTATGTCTTTTGGAGAAAAGATTAATATAAGACCCGGTCTTATTTTACTATAATAGGTCTTATTTACTAGACCCGGTCTTATTTTACTTTATATTATATAAGACCTGGTTTATGTTAATTTTCACTCCAAAAGATGCGTTAGAGCTGATTGTCAGGCTAGATCTTACTTTCGGGGAAACACGGTATTTTAAATGTTGAATACATAATGTCAAAGTTCTCCAAATGCTTTACTGAGAAATAATATCAGTTATTTAGGAAAGACTTACATTCTATCTTACAAGATATTTTCCAGAGAATTGAAAATTTGGCAAGAGAGACCAACTCATATTATGATTTCTGCATAAACATTATGCAAAATAGTTCGAGTAGTAAGACAATGGGAAATTACTCATCTCTCTCATAATGAATATTGAAGCAAAATTCTTAAATTCAATAGGATATTAAATAATAAATGAACAACATGTTTGATTTATTCTAGGAATATGGGATTTTTTTAACTTTCAAAAATCAATCGTTATGGAAGATGGCAGAGTACATAAACACTGTGCTAACCTCCCGTTAGGATCACATCAATTACAACTAAACCACAGAACAACCATAACTGAGAATTACCTGAAGTCTAGCTGAACAAAAGCCCTGCAACTACGTACGGTACCTCAAGAAGAAGCCAACTCCAGACTAGTAGAATGGGCAGAGATGCAGAACTGGGTGGTCCCACACCCACGGGTGACCATTAAAAACTGAGGGATATGTCAGCTTGGGGGTTCCATTAAAAATTGAGGGATATCTCAGCTTTCCCTGAGAAGCGAGGAATCCCAGCCCCTTCTCAGCCCAGGGTTTCAGTGCCAGAAGAGAAGTCCTTATAGCTTCTAGCTGTGACAAACAGCAGAGATTATGGCAGTGTGAGAGAGAGGGCAGCTACACTCCCAGGTGCTCCTCTGAAAGGGACCACACACAAACTTACTTGCTGACAGACTCGCTGACAGACTCACTGACTCTTGTTCTGAGCTCCAGGGCTGGGGCAGCTGCTCAAAAGGCACCCGGGACATATGGAGAGGAACTGAGTTGGCTAGCTGCAGGGTTAGGGCTAGAGAGGCAGCTTTCTGAGTGAGGATTGGCAGAAGCCATCACTTTTTGTTGGGCCCTCCCCTTCCCTACGTGCAGATGCAGGCAATCACCAACCTGAGTCTAATCAAACTGGCTAACACTTTTCATCTGCCCCGCTCTAGTAATTTCCGGGGACCACGCCCACACAACTTTCTGGCACACCTAAGCTACTTCCAGTGGCTTTTCCATATAAATGGGCAGCCTTGGCTCATGATGTGGACTTTCCTAAAAATCTCTCAAAGGTTCACAAAACCCAAACAAGCAGCATAGGGTTTCGGCACGTCTCATACCTCTAGCTGAGCAGCCCTAAGCCTGGCACTAGGGACAGCCGGCTTTAGTTCGAGGTTTGCCTTCTCAAGGCACCTCCAAGAATAACACGAATGGCAGCCAACTCTGGATTGCTTTGTGGCTCATGTCAGGTGGCCCCAGGCAGGACAGATTGTGGCTGAACCAGGCCTGCAGCACGGCCCCTTCCAGCAGGCCCTAGGGCTAGCAGGCCCAGTAGCCTGCTTTGGACTGAGTTGGAGCTCACCCAGCCACCTCCAAAGATAACACAACCAAAGGTCAGGCTGGGCAGGCACCAGAGCCCCACTAAAGTGAATCCGGCTCTATAGTGTCAGCCCCTGTACAACAGCTCTTCCACTGTAGTCACAGCCAGGCCTCATAACAAATCAGCCTGAGGGTCAATCCCTCTGATTGACGTGTAAACAGCAATCAAATCTCAACTACTATAGGAGAGCATATACAACACACACAAGGGACACACCTCAAGCACCCTGCTCTGGGTCCCACAGGACACCCACCTTAAAAGGCCACTCTACTAAGACCAGGAGATATAGCAGCCCTATATATATAGAAATAAACACAGGGAGGCAGCCAAAATGGGGAATCAAAGAACCATTTTCCAGATAAAAGAACTAAATAAAGGCCCAGGAAAAGAACTAAACAAAATGGAAACAAGCAATCTACAAGACACAGAGTTCAAAACACTGCTTATAAGGATTCTCAATGATCTCAGGAGAATTTCAACACTGAAATAGGAAACATAAAATGGAGATAGAAAACATAAACAAGAATTAGTCAGAAATAGAAACTACAATAACTAAAATGAAGAATACATTAGAGAGAATCAACAGTAGATTAAATGAAGCAGAGGATCAAATCAGAGATTTAGAAGATAAGATGGCAGAAAAAAAACCAATCAGAACAGCAAAGAGAGAAAAGAATCCAAATAATGAGGAAAATTTAAGTGGTCTCTGGGGCAACATCGAGCGTACCACATTCACATCATAGGGGTACCAAAAAGAGAAGAGAGAGAGCAAGGAATTGAAAACCTATTTGAAGAAATAATGACTTAAAACTTCCCTAGCCCGGTGAAGGAAATAGATATACAAGCTCAGGAAGTGCAGAGTCCCAAACAAGATGAACCCAAATAGGCTCACACCAAGACACATTATAGTTAAAATGTCAAAGCTTAAAGACAAAGAGAGAATCTTAAAAACAGCAAGACAAAAGCAATTAGTTACCTACAAGGTAGCTCCCATAAGATTGTCAGCTGATTTCCCAACAGAAATTTTGCAGTCCAGAGGGATTGGCAGGAAATATTCATAGTGATGAAAAGCCAGGACCTACAACCTGATTACTCTACCCAGCAAAGCCATCATTTAGAATCGAAGGACAAATAAAGAGTATCCCAGACAAAAGAAAGGTAAAGGAGTCCATCACCACAAAACCAGTATTACAAGGAATGTTAAAGGGACTTATTTAAGACAAAAAAATAAATTAAAAAATATAACATGAATAATAAAATACAATAATTACACACCTATCAACAATTATTTTAAATGTAAATAGATAAAATGCTCCAATCAAACGATAGATTGGCCGAATGGATAAGAAAACAAGACCCTTACTTATGTTGCCTACAAGAGACTCGCTTCAGGTCAAAAGACACATACTAAATGAAAGTAAAGGGGTGGAAAAAGTTATTTTATGAAAATGGAAATGAAAAAAAGCAAATAAAGCTGGGATAGCAATACTTATAACAGACAAAACAGACTTTAAAACAAAACCTATCACAAGAAACAAAGAAGGACCCAGTAATGCTATTTCTGGGTAATTATCTGAAGAAACCCAAAATGCTATTTTGAGCAGACATGTGCATCCACATGTTCATTACAGCCTTGTTTCCAATGCCCAACATTTGGAGGAAGCCTGTGTGTCTGTCGATGGATAAAGAATAGGTGGTACATGTATACAATAGAATATTACTCAGCCATGAAAGGGGATGGGCTCTTGCCATCTGTGGCATCATGGATGGAACTGGAGGGCACTATGCTGAATGAGATATGTCAGACAGGGAAAGACAGTGCAATGTGATTTCACTTGTATGTGGAATCTAAAGCAAAAAAATAAACACACAACACAACAGAAACACACTCAGGGATACTGAAACCATTTTGATGGTTACCATATGCCAGGGGGGTTGGTAGTGGGTGAAAAGGTGAAAGGGATTAAGAAGTACAAACTGGTTGTTACAAACTAGTCATGAGGATGTAGGGCATAGCATAAGGAATATAGTAAAAAAATATTGGAATAACTATGTATGATGTCAGAGGTATACTTGATTTATTGGGGTAATAGATGACAGTGGATGATGGGGGGCAGGATGAAAAAGGTGAAGGTATTAAGAAGTACAAATTGGTAATTACAGAACAGTTACAGGGATGTAAAGTAAAGCATATGGAATATAGTCAATAATATGGTAATAACTGTATAATGCCAGGTGATACTAGACGAGTCAGGGGGATCACTTCTTAAATTACATTTCTAACTGCTATGCAGTACACCTGAAGTTAATATAAAATAATATTGAATGTCAACTGTAATTGAAAAGTTCAAAAGAGGGATAAAAAGTTTATGAAGGAGTCCAAATATCCAGGCTATTATCAAATAAACAGAACTGTCGTGGGCTGCTACACGTAAGTCATGCAGATATAATATACAGCATAAGGAATATAGTTGATCATTTTGTGATAGCGTAGCACAGTGTCAGCTGGCTGCTGGACACAGGATGATCGCTTCTTTAGCTATATAAATGTTGAACAACTATGGTGTACACCTGAAACTAACACAGTATTTTATGTTAGCTATATTTCCATAAAAATCACTCATTATATTTTGCCCCATCAATAGATTAAAGAAGAAAAATCATATAAAATTTGTATTAGATGCAAATAAAATGGTTGATAAAACCCAAGATCCACTTGCAATGACACAAAACAAGGAACAGAAAGACATTTTCTTGATCTAATAAAGCATGTTTTCACAAACTATAGAGCAAACACTCTCTGGTGGAATAGAAAGTTTTCTAAGCTCTGGTATTTTACCAGGTCAGGTAAAACCAGGTTGATTTTCTGCTCTCAGAATCTTCATTCTGTTGCCTGAGGGCTTTCTCCTACTGCTGGAACTAGCTTTGATGCCTCTGTGGCAGGTAGATGTGCCAATGAATGAATGACCCTAGGAGTAATTCACACTGCTGACAGGAGTTCAGACACACATATCCCACCAAATACACCCTGACTGGGGTGGGATAATTGTGAGGTGCATGACCTATACTAGTTCCTACTTTCTCTCCAGTGAAAAAGTTGTAGCAGCCCACAACAGATGCTGGAATCCTGTATTGTCTGTCTTCCCTTTCCTTCTTTTTTTTATTCCCCTAATAAACTATTTACTCTAGAATCCTTGTCTCAGTCTGCATCTAGGGAAATCCAAAGAAATTCATATAACTTTTGAAGTTCTGTTTAGTTGATAATAAATTGCTTTCTAAAAAATAACATTTTTCGCCGATTTTTCTCCGGCTTTCTCTTCTGATTGCTGAAAAATTGTATGCCTAATGTTGATTTCTTTTCAAAGGAATTAAGATATAATAAACAAACAAAATACCCCAATTAAAAACAACCCAGTATAGTCTCCCTCATTTAGTTTAGACAAACATGCATTCTGCTTTAGCACAATAGTTAGTCAAGGTCAAGACTTTTATAATCACAAGTATGTAGTGCAACATTTTCACAGGAAAATATGAATATGTGCAAGCTCTTTTTATATCAGCGATTACTACTCACTCAAATTTCAGAGTAGGTATAAAACCCACTAAGCAATACTGTGGCAATGGAGGTGTTTTCTTTTCCTACCTCCCAATCCTTGCACATGAAGTGTTTAAGATAAAGTAGCATTACTGGTCTCTCCTTATTTATTCCTCTTCTTGTGGGGAGGAGAAATTTATTTAATTTTTATTTTGGCACAAGGAACTGGTACTGATGAGCTCACTGCCTTTTCATTTGGAGTCAGCCTGTTTATAAGATGAATGAATCTGGTGAGAAGCTTCCTATCCAGCAGATCCCTGGGACTGTCCGCATTTCAGGTAACTGAGTGACTGATGTGGGCTGAGTGTCCAGTTCAGGAGTGGCGTCTGAGTAAATCTACTTAGCTGTAAACCAAAAGCTGCATTCTTAATACTATTGTCAGTTAAAAATGAGATTTTTATCCCCGTTGGCTTAACTCCTACATGTATCTCAGGCATGTTTGAACTTGGGAGGTAAGAAAGGAATGTTACTCACTGGACCCCTAAAATCACAAAATATTGACTAAGAATCTCTTGGGATGTTGACATGCTCCACAAATGATTCTGGGACACACAGAATTTTGAGAATCCTGAGAGACAATGACATAGAAGCATATAATATACTTTTCTGGAGAGAAGCATATATTCAAAGTTTTAAATTTGAAGATTTCATATAGTTTTCATAAGGTATGGGGAAGGAATTTTTTAAATAATTACTTTAAAATAATAATTTTGTATAACTTATTATCATTTTATTATTGTGTAAAATAACACAATTAAAATTTATTTTAAATTACATAATAAAACTGAAGATATTTGTTATTCTGTTCATGTGCCCAGAGGTATCCCAGCATGTTGGGAAATACTTTTCAGGTTCTGTTCAGCATTATCTTGATCTGGGGAGAGATTTTCCCCCAAAGTATATATCTTCACTAACGGTGTCCAGGTTTCACACTCCCTGTAGAATCAGCAGCCTTCCCTACATCCAAGAATCCAGGACTATTAGTTGAGTTGTACTCAGAGAATAATTAGTGTTTGTGTGTGTGTGTTTATGTTCATATATTAGAATAGCTAGAAGCTGAGACTCTGTGACCTGTCTTTCTTCCCTTTCCTAACTAAGGATTATTTCCTCTCTATCTTCTTCACTTCAAGCCTCTGTTCTCTACTTTGGAAAATAGACAAACTAGCTGAAGGCATGAATCCAAATATTTCTAACTCATGCTAAAGCTGGTGTTTTCTTTAGCCTTTTATTTCACTTTGTGTTGTGTTGTGAAGTAAAATTAGCACTAATGGAAGAACTAATGAGAGAACAAAGGAGAAGAATAATTTAGAAAGTATATAAATTAACACTTCATAATATAATCATGTTGAGGAGAAGCTAAAAATAAGCAAATAAGATTTGACCTACATATTTCCAAACATATTCTAAATAAATAGAATAGATGGTAAGAAATAATCCATATAAATGTGGTTTTGTGTATGTCTGACATCAATATCATAACTGTCTCTCCCTTTCAGCCTTACTTCCTTTCTCTCTCCCCATGTATATTATTCAGGGGTCAGCAAAGGGCTAAATAATAAGTATTTTAGTCTTTACAGACATTCAGTTTTTGTCACAACTACTCAATGCCACTTTGTAGCATAAAAACAGCCATACACGATATATAAACAAATAAGCATGGCTGTATTCCAATAAAACTTTATTTGAAAAAACAGGTGGTGGGATAGATTTTGCTAATTCCTGGTATAATTTAATATATTTTGATCAGAAAGGGAGAAACAGTGAAGTATTCAGTAAATGGCAGAGTAATATTTTTCAAATCCCCACTCAACATCCACAAATAACTTCCAGATGGTACTTGAAAAGATTCTGATTATTTAAAATATTATCCATTTTTGAAAACGGAGATAAAAATAGTAGACTAACTCTAATTATCACAAGTTATCTGCCCAAGAGAATTTTGGATAGTCTCATTGAAAAAATTGAACAAGTGGTTCCTTTTTAGCCTTGACAACAAATATAACTACAGTACAACTTGGAAACAAAAATAAAACACAGGGAGATTAGACATGGAAGTAAAACTTTTAAAAACAAACAATATGTTTGCCATAAACTTAATTTCAATAACTTCTATATTTAATGTGTCAATGAGAATTTGCATTGAGACTAACTCAAATCACTCTCATTCTAGATGTTACATTTATTTGGTTACAGTTCCATATGTATTTTAATATTGTCATAATATTCAGTATTAAACATTAATGAAAAGCTTTTGCAACATATATGCCTATTGTTTCATCAATACTTGACCTAGAAATATAAAGGGCAAGCTATAATTATAAGAAATCTCATTTTTCTGTCTCCATTAATTTGGTTAGCATTTTTGGAATATTACAAAAATTTATTCTACTTTTTAAAGAGAAGGGCTAAAAAGGGTATTGGTAATTGGTGATATCTTCAAGATTTAATTTCATGAGAACTAAAAGCATAGAGTGTTTTCTCTTAAGGTCCAGTCTCTTCTTTGGAGTGCCATCTGCAATGTGACTATAGATGCTGCCAAACTAAGTTTCTTGTGTTTCAAGTGCACCATGTTTATGCCTTTCCAAGGAATAAGCTGCTTCTATTTGTTAAAATCAGGCACCACCATGTTCTCCACACAAACAGACTCCTCAAAATATTTACTGTCATCTCACATTTATTTATTTATTATAATTTTCAGGCAATTTATTTTGAAATATTTTCTTTGAAAAATGGGAAATTCAACCCTTCCATCAGATAGAATATCAAATAATATCAAATACCTTCCACAGATAATGTGGTTCTAAATGTAGAATCCACTGCTTGAGGACTTACACATCTCTACTATACAATTGGAATTAGATCTATTATGAAGGGGATACTTGTTTGTAAACATTTCTCCATCATGAAAACTACCCTAATTGTTAGTGATTAATATTGTTTATTAGCTATAGACACAATTATAAAATAATCTAAATTGTGGAATTGGAATTCAGAAGGATTGGAATTATTACCTAGGGCAAAATAAATATAAGAAAGCTTGCTGTAGTTTAAAACTATGGAATTCGTATTCAGATAAACTGAATTTGTGTCCCAGTGGTCTTAGTGCTTCCATTGACAGAGTCAATTCACCTCTCTAAAACAGCTTCCTCTTTATAAAAATGGTTCCAATAATCATCTCCTACTACATATAGTTTTAAAAATATTCTGCAATGACATAGGAATGGAAATGGACATTTTAATCCCAAATTAAGCCAAGGCATTGTTTGTTTGGTTTTTGGATTAATCAATAAAGGCTGGGCTTTAAAATAAATAAATAAATAAATAAATAAACCCCATCATTTTCTAAAGTTAACTTTTCATAAAATCCTGTGTACAGTATAACAAAATATTTGCTATATGTATGCTCTACCTAGATAACGCTATTGAATATATATATATATATAATAATAATAATAATTATTATTATTATTATTAATTGCTATATGTGGGAACTTCTTGCAGGAGCTAGGAGGTACCACAATGAACATGAGCTTAAATTTCAGTGGATTTAATCCAAATGCATAAAACGAGAGCACAAATAAGTGAGAACACAGTGATTTCAGATTCTAAGTTATATAGGAAATGTTACAGAAACTGATGGGATAGAGGGTTACTTTTCATAGAATGCTGAGGAAAAGCTATTTTTCAAGGTCCTCTCTGAACAGAAACCAGAATGAGAAGTAAGCTGTGTATGTAAGGGGAATTATTTCTTAGTGGTAGGAAGAATCTCATAAAATAAAATCCAAAAAAGAGTCTGACATAGCCCACAAACCATGATGACAGTGTGGATGGAGCCTATTGAACAAGAATGAGAGAGAGAGAGAGAGAGAGAGAGAGAGAGAGAGGTGAAAAGAAGTCAGAGAAGTAAGCAGAAATCAAATCAAATAGTGCCTTTTAGGCCACAGTAAAGATGGTTTGTTTGTTTTGTTTTGTTTTTCCTCAAGGACAATGAGAAGCCTTTTAAAAGTTCTAAGCAGGGAAGTGACATGATCTGATTTATAATTTTGAGAGGACACTCTAGCTTCTGTGCAGAAAAAGCCTTATAAGACAAGAGTGGAAGCAGGGAATTCACATAGAAGATAATTGTTATATTCCATGGAGAAATAGTAAGTCTATCAAAAAACATAAAGATAAGAACTAATATGTAAGTAATCAATGTAAATATAGAAAGAATATATTTCAAATTTATAGGTTATACATTAGTGTGCATACAGAAAGAATATATTTCAAATTTACAGGTTATATAAATCTAGAAAACAGAAGTATTAATTGGTTTATTATTTAACTCAAAATTTTTTATTAAATTCCATATAGTTGATAAACTATGAGCCATTATTCTAGACTTCTGAAAGCATATTAAAGTTTAATTATTTCATCTAATGGTTATGACAATCTTTCACAGCTTTGCACCAGTTTGTATGTCAGTGTTATAATGTGAAGATATATTCATGGTATGAATTTAGATTTTATGAGAACACAGTGAGAATCACCTGAGGATTCTTAAGCAGGGAAGTTACATGATTTGATTTCTACTTTTAAAAAGGTCACTCTCTCTATTGTCTAAAAAAGTCAAGAGAGAAAAAAAAAAGACTAGTTAGAAGATTATTGCCATTTGAAATTATAAATTGAATGATGTAACTTCCCTGCTTCATCAAAGTAGGTCATCAGCTGACAACAACGAGCCTAAACTCAGTCGTGGTTGAGGAGCTTTGCTGTACTCAGTCAGTAACACAGACCCTTTCTGTTTAGTGGCCTCTTTGGATCAACTGTGTCCAGCCAGTAACCAAAGAGAGAGAGAGAGAGTGAGAGGGAGGAGGGAGGGAAGAAAGAAGGAAAGGAGGGAGGGAGGGAGAGAGATAGAGGAGAGAGAGAGAGAATGAGAATAGTGGCTTTTTAGCCTTTTAACTCAGGAAATGATAAATCGCTTTTGCCCACTTTCCATTGAAAAGAACTAATCAATATGGCAAGTGGGGTGAGACATTTGATTTGTTGGTGTGCAGTACAGCAGGAAGTGAGTTCAATAGTTTCTACTAGTCTCTACCACATAGATATTTTCTAAATTACTTTAATATGTCTATTTTATTCTATAAAAATATTGGAACATCATTCCATTGATCATTTAGGTCGGTACCTTAATTCAATACATATGATCTCTTTGCTTTCCCTTCAAGAATTACAGACCTCCATGAATATGTTACCAGGTGATTTAAATGATTTGATTTGTTAATGAAATTTGCCAGGTGCTCAGAATTCATTTAATTCACAGATGACACACAGTTTATTTCTTTGTATTAGTTATACTCGTATGCCTCATTCAAACTGTCCTTTGTATCATAAAACATAGTGTTCTAAAAAGATGATCAGAATATTATATATTAATTTTATATCACTACTGCTTTTTCATCACCATATTGTATTTATCATATTAGAATACTACCTTCAAGTCTACTTATTTATATCAATCAAAAACAGTAAGTCAGTAGATATTGATAATAAATATAGACATTGAATGGTAATATTATGTTCTCCATAGTCAGTTTAAAAATTCATCACATTATGAGAAAGTTGATCAATGGTAAATAAAAAAGAGAAGTAGAAAAGATTCTATTTGTTAATAAAGACTTAAATTTGTTTTTAATAACACTGCATATTCAATATTTAATAAGTTGCTTTCCTGATAATAGCACTAATAAGAAATTAGATAAATTAATTTTAATGAATCTGCTGATTTTCAGTTGCACATCACTAGATTTTAAAAAAATGGTGAAGATTTTAACATGCAGCACATCATTACTTTGAATTACAGTATTTGAAAAGACATTTTTAAAAATTGTTACTCTTATATTGGTGTGAACTATCCTATAAAGAACTGGTTAGGTGAATGATTCTATTGACCTCAGAGAGGTTTTGAATGATTATATCTAACACTGATGAATTAGCTGCAGCTGTCCTAATAACAGCTACTCATTCCCACACAATTTAAAAATTAATCATCAAAAGCAGCAAAGTCATCCTACACCTATGATATGTGTTACATATTAGTAATTAAATCTAATCTAACATTGTTCTCATTAATAGCATACTCATATCAACTATGTCAATTATTAGAAATAGCAAAGAACTGCAGAATGGGTGTATCTATATGGAAAGACAGACTAGCCAATGTGCTACTTTTCACTTTTCTTTTGACTCTAAAATCAATTTTAGATTTGTGTTAAGAATTTACTCACCCAATTAGTGACAGAATGTCAAATATTCAGTCAGATAGTACTATTTTTAAAAACTGAGAGAATAAAGAACTACGTAGTTTATTTGAAGACAACATTTTAAAAATCTAGTTGACAAAATGAATTAACTTACTATACATTGTTTTCTAAAATGTAAATTTAAACATATCTATTTATACCCATATGTATGCCTGTGTGTACAAATGTATATATGTGTGCATAAGTGTATATACACACGTACATGTACATAAATACAATATATGGGAGTGTACATCTATAGTTCATATATATTCAAATATATTATTTCCCCCTTATCCATGGGAAATGCATTCCAAGACCTCCAGTGGATGTCTGAAACAGAGGATAGTATTGAACCATATATATACTATATTTTTTCCTATATGTACATACTTATGATAAAGTTTAACTTACAAAATTAGGCAAATTAAAAGATGAACAGCAGTAACTAAAAATAAATAGAATAGTTACAATATACTGTAACAAATGTATGTGAAGTGGTCTCTATCAAAATATCTTATTGTACTGAATTGACGCTTTTCTTGTGATGTGAGATGACACCATTCCTACGTGATGAGGTGAAGTGAGGTGAATGGCATAGGCATTGTCACATAGCAGGAAGCTACTAGAAGGGCTACTTGAACATAATCACTGTGATACCTGAGAGTCAATCTTACAACCGGATAGCTACTAGAACATGGATAACATATAAAACATGGATATGCTGGACAAAGGAATGATTTACGTCCTGGGTGGGATGGAGAGGGAGAGTGGGAGATTTCATCACAGTACTCAGAACAGCACACAACTTAAAAGATGAATTGCTTAGTTTTGAAATTTTCCATTTAATATTTTCAGACTGCAGTTGACTGCAGGTAATTGAAATTTGGATAGCAAAACTGAATAAAGGCGGACTAGTAAGTATATTTTCTGTGGTGTGTGTGTGTTTGTGTGTATGTGTGTGTGTGTGTTTGTGTTTGTGTATATGTTTGTTCAAATAGAAAATCAAAAATATAAGCATAAATGATCACAAAAGTTTGGGTTAAGTAGAGACCAAGAAACAGTGCCATGGTAACTTTCACCTAAAATTCCATTCCATAACAGAATACGTGTAAAAGAGAACAAATGTAAAAGAGAAAAATACATTTAAAACAGGCACAGGAAAACATAAATAGTATCATTGCAAAAATAAAAAGAAAATAGAAAGGGAATTGGATCAGATATTCAGATATTCAAATAGTGAAAGATATAAGGGCACACATGCATTAAGGATAAATGTATTGAGAATTAAATGCATTGAGGATAAGCTTCTAAGTGCTTAAGCAAGATGGAAGTCTGGCCCAATTCATAAAAGAAGTGGCAGAGGGCCCATTTGGAAGAACAAACCGGTTGACCTTACCCTCTCCTGGATTTGTGCTAAGCAATGAGTAAAAATGTTATTAACCCAGAGGTTAAGCAATTAGTGTGGAAATTGGAACAATAGAATCAAGAGAGTGTCTCCAATACCTGCTAAGTAGGTAACAACCACCCTGAAAAGACAATCATCTAAAAACTGAAATTTAAATCATGTAGCATATCTTACTGCTGTTTTTACTTCACTACAGATTGAACTGATATGTAAATTATAATTATCACTTTAAAACAGTATGCAGATAACCAAGAATTATAAAATAATAGAATAAAAATAATGAGAGGTACCAAATCAGACAAATTGAACAATGCTTAAAGAAAAAAGTTTGTAATGCCAAACAGGTTAATGATAGAATAAATATCAATACTGTCCAAATTAAGTCAATCACCTGCCTCAAACCTCACACAAAAACCAACACAGGAGGGGTTGTGGATAATGTGTGAAATATAAAACAATAAAGCCTCCCAGTGAAAATATAAGAAAATATATTTGACTCTTGAATAGGCAATTCTTATTTAAAAAAGACTAAAATGTAGTAACTATAAAAGAAATATTGATAAAGTAGTCTTAATAATAATGATGAAAAAACAAACAAACAAACAGAAAAACCTTTCATCAAAAGACATGATTAACCGAGTTAGAACGCAAGCCAAAATCCAGGACAAGTTCTTTGTAATACTGACATTAGACAGAAGAAGTACATCTGGACTCCAAGAAATGTTACAAATCAATAAGATAACCTAGTAAAAATGGGCTAAATCTTGGAAAGACATTTAACAAACTAAGATGCGTAAATGATCAATGAGGTATAAGGTGTTCACCATCATTAGTTATCAGAGAAAAATTTAAACTTCACTGATACACCTCTATAACTCTTACCAGATTGAATAAAAGAAAAGAGAAAACTCAAGGTTTGGGCAAAGATGTGTAGCAAGTAAAACTCTCATACGCTGCAGATAATATCTCTTAAATACAAATGTTCTCAAAATCTATCACCCAGCAATTCCATCCTTAATACACACTACATGGAAAGATACAGAAATGTATCTTTCCTACATGGAAAGATATAGAAATATACACAACATGTTCACAGTTGTCTTCTTGCTAATATTTTATTATTGCATTCCTTTTCTATAACCAAATATTAAATGGAGAAAATACTGGTGAGAAGGAAAATGTTACTTGAACATTTTGAGCTATCCTCTGTTAGACGACAGCATACAGATAAACATCTCTCTAGGACTTTACTGCCAAAGCATTGGTTATCTCTCTTTCCCCATCCCTCCCTCTTTCCTCTTACATGCACACACACATTCTCCAAAATAAAGCCTTGTTTATCTATCATTTAGTTTACGGTCAGTCATTAAAACTAATGGAGAAGTATATGATTTTATCTTTCTTATTGTATCCAGCAGTGGTCTCCCATGATTGAGGAGGCTAAGTATTTCCACAGTCTGCCTTCTGCAAGCTGGAGACTCAGAAAACCAATGGTATAACCCAGTCTGAGTCAATAGGCCTGATAATCCTGGGAGCAGATGGTTTAAATCCTGGTCCAAGGGCCAGAAAAGAGGTAAAATGTCCCAACTCAACCAGACAGGTGGGAAGCAAATGGGGAAATTTCTCCTTCCGCTGCCTTTTGCTCTACTCAGGCTCTCAGTGTGCTCAACGATACCCACTCACATTGGAGACGGCAATTTACTTTACTAAATCCACAGAGCCAGTAAAATTGTTTAATCTGGGTACCCTGTGGCCAGTCAAGTAGACATACAAAATACACCATCATACTTATTTACTGCTGTATCACTATGGCTTAGCAAAGTATCTTGCATGTTTTAACAACTTAATAAACATTTGTTGTTCAAAAGCATTTTTAAATTAGTAACTATGAATAAACGTGGAAAAGTTTGCAAAGCTGAGGTTATTAAATTAGTACTTATTTTAGTGAGCTTGGATTTCTATTCAAGGCTTTCTACGTTCTTGGTCTTCTTTATTTCTTTAAAAGTGATGCACATATGACCAGATCCTGGATTTCTGTGTCTATCAATAATACCTAAAACTGTGCTTTCACTAAATGTGCTCATCGCATAGTTAGGATATAGCACCAAGTTACTTCCTCAGGATATTTTCACAATTGTCCCTAGTGATTGAGCAAACCCACCGAAACACAGGATGGTGAAGAATCACCTGGTCACTTCAATAACTGTGGACTCACTCTGTTCAGCCTTCGCAAATTACCTTTAAAAGAACTAGTTTTGGTTTATTTATTTATTTATTTTTATAATTTCTTAACTGTCATGGATTGACACAATGAAAAACAATTACTTGAAGAATAATGACACGTATGAGTGTCATGACAATGGCAACTTGTTATAACAGTTTCTAAATACTTTCCCTTCGGACACGTATATCTTTACAGACAGCAATGAGTAATTTGAATATATAGGCCTTTTGACCACACTTTTGAGTATTGATGCTCTTAATTACATAGGAGAGCATGAAGATCAGGGTCTCAGGAGAAAATAGAGGGCGCGACGAAATTAGGTTTATTTGGGGAGGTTTTAGTATAGGCGTTATCTGCAAATGTATGGGCAAGGAATAGAGAAAAATTGAGAGATAGTAATCAAAACCTTTATTACTGATGAAATTCTTAATCTCATAGAAGATAAATAAGTTAAACAAGTTCCCACAGCAAATAAACTTTTGATCGAAGATTTAAATCTAATCTGACTGAGCCTGAAGAAAATATAGCAAGCTCTTTTGAGAAGCCTCACTTGAATACCTAGAGCATGTGAAAAGGGATGATAGACTACTTAACACTCTATGAATAAGGATAAAATAATAAAAGTATAGGCTGAACACATAAGCACTAAAGAGACTAAAGAAGGATAAGCAGAAAAAAAAACAGTGAAAAATGAGTGAGGCTAATCAACATGTATATATTTGAGAAATTACTGAGTTCCAGAGTATGTCAGGAAGAAAGCAGTGAGCATGCAACATTGAAGAAAAAGAACGCTGATGGAGTGAAACGGGGCCTGAGAAAAGTCATCAAGGTGGGATCCAGCAATTTGGGTTTGGAAATGCCCAAAGATTCCCTCCATCATCACAAAAGGGCGTATGCTGGAAAATAATGTGAGATGACTCAGAAGTAGCTCTCATGACCTAGGAACTTGCAGAACAGCAGGCCACAGACTAATTAAGAATTTTTTAAAGGATCACTGGCAGAACGACTCTCTTCAGGTGTACACAATATTGACATCTTGTAACTTTACTTTTCTATTGGTGAATAGTAAAAAGAACTAGTCAGGTTTCATGTTCAAAATAGATCAGGGAGAATAGAAAATTGTTACTGCTTCCACTTGAATAATTACCTAAGGAAATTATCTGGAGGTTTAATAAAGCCATTTAAAATTTTTTGTTAAAAAACAGAAACATCACCTTTCAAAGTTTACCATTTGCCATCTGTTACTTTGCCATAAGTACCTCTTCATTTATATTAATTTTGCAAAATTAGACATAAAACATTTGTTGTGGATACTAATGTCTGTCTCAATTTGTTAGGCAAACTGCAAAATAAGCCCAAATATGCAGTTAATTGAGATTTAATAAGAATTGCATGTTGGTTAAATAATAAATCACAAGGACTTTGACCAAAGCCTTTTATGAAGCAAGTCCATTATGACCCCTTAAAATGGATTAATATTCCAGTCCTGAGGATTTGCAAAAACCTATTAGACAAACATATCATCATCCAATTTATTCTAGTTAAAAAAATATAAATTTTTTGCCAGGTTTCTCAAATTAAAAAGGTACTTGCAAAGGTAGCCCTTTTTTTTTCTAGTTTGTTGGTACAAAACTAAGCATAAAATGTTACAGTGATTGTTGCAGTAAATTCCAAAGATTAAGGGATCAATTATCAGCCTAGACACACTAAACTACTATGAGTTTATTGGGTCATAGAAATCCTATATATAAAAAGTATACATTTAGATATATTCAATTTATTGTACAAAGGCTTTTAATTTTAGCCCCTTTAAGATGTTACTTATACAGACCTACTCTCAAGATATGTTCATTTGATCTGAATACAATAGTGACTTATTAAATAGCATTTTGAGGGGTCTTTCGTTTGAATGACTTTTAACTTTTTCCCCACCTTCAATAGCTGTTGCGTTAAGCCCTAACTGTGCAGCTGAGTCAAATTTTGCTTTTACAATATATGCTGGTGACTGAATAAATGAATGTAACCATCAGCATGACATACTTTAACATATTTCCTACTTGTAGTGTTTTATTAACTTTAAAAATATGTCATAAAAATTAAACATATTGGGACAATTTAAAATGTAACTAAACATAAAGCCAACCAGGTGATATTACAAATCATGTGTTTTCAATTAGATACCCATAGTTTGCAAGTTAATTTAGTTAGACCAATGTATCCGCATCATCAACAAAAATATTCATCATCATTATCACTTTTCAGCTGGCAGAAATTAGCAGCAGATGTTATGGAAGTTTTCCATGTTTATATTCAAAGATGTTCAACATTCCCCTGTGATTTCAAAATAGGAAAACACAATGAATCACATCCCTGCAGTCACAGCAAAACATATTTTGCATCATAACATTTGTCTAATGAAAATTCATCTCAGATTTGTTTCCCCTCAAAGGTAAGGAAGCTAAAGGGCAGTTGGATTTCACTTAAAAAAAAAATAAAGGCTCTTTATACTGCTAAACTTAAAAAATAAAAAAATAGTTTTGTTTATTTAATAGTCTGCAGAATCCAATAAAATCACAAGAAGCCCTTGGTTGTGCCATTTTATTGTTCACCTTATGTATTTAAAGATATTTATTTAAAGTTTACACTTTTTTATTACCATCCCTTAAAAATTAATAAAGACTGTATCTTTTTTTTAAAGTAAAGAAGTAGTTTCTCAAATACAGTATAAATCAGAACAAGTAAATATTTAAAAAGGGCAAAACTAATTAAATATTCCTATGTTATGACACACCTCAAATGAGCTTGTAACTACAATTTAACCTAGCACTTAGCACTGAATTTACTCATAGCTAAGTCAAAAAGGAGCACATCTTATGAGCATAAACATTTTTCTAATATCAATTTTGAGAAGTAATTGCTGTATGCATTTTGATATAAGAAGATGTAAGTAAATGTGATAGACATTTTCAACTGAGTTTTCAGTGGAAATAAAAAAAGCACTTTCAAAACAATATCTCATATGAACACCCATAAACACTAATAAAATGGCATTTAATTATAAACCTTCAAGGCACTGGGCATAGTGAGTGGTTACACTGGGTATATAAAACTCTGGTGATGCTAGTAAACAGAACATTAGAGAGTACTATGAAGGGCGCTCTAAATTGTTTCCAAAAGTTATTTCTCGGGGCATTAAATCACAAAGATGCTCTGTGATAAAAGTGTTTTTTACTTCAATACTGTTGGGAATCATCACATGCTATCTGATTGTCTAAATTTTCATAATTCATATTAGTACATTAAGAATCTGGCTACAAAAAAAATCTCATTATATTTGTGAACTTTGCATTTGTTAAAGTTCTGTAATCTTAGAACTCACTTTTTAAATAACATGTACTGAACAAGTGATTTAGTGTTTAAATAATATTTCAGAGAACATATTTTATAATTTCCTGATGTGGCAGGATTGATAACGAGTATGTGCCCAAATAAAGTCGGTAAAACATCTGACCATATGACTGGCTGTCATTTCATAGTCGTTTGATGGATGTCCATCAGTTGGTTGTTTTTCAAAGTGATTAAAAAGCTTTGTACAACATATATATGAGATACATCACATTATCAGGGAAATTAAGAACTGGATTTTAACTCAAATGTAAGGCCAATTTGTATTTACCTAGAGTTGAACCACAAAGTTCTGTTAAAAAGAATGTTTTTTAAAAAATCAAAATGAGGCTTTGAATTGCTTAAATTTGTGAGGCAGGACTGGGCGGGAGAATTGATTGAATGTATCTTAGGTTGGATTTCCTAGAATCTGAACCTGATATGGGGATTCTTGTCCAAGTGCTCTATAAAGAAGTAAGGGCAACAGGACAGAGTGGGGCAAAAAGTTAAATAAAGATGCCCTTTGAAAATGAAGAAGTGTAGACTCAGCCTGATCCTGCAAAGGGATCTATAATTTGTGGTGGAGAGAAAATGGGGCATGTGGCCCTTTCAGGCCTCTCTATGAATGTCGTCTAGGCAATTCTCTGGAGAACGGTGGAGCTGGAAATAATAAAGGGCCAATACTCACTACCTGTTAAAGGTGGGAAAGGAATATGAGAGGCACAAACAGCAAACAGCATCTACTACAAGTGATTGTGGCCTGTTAAATTTTCAAGTTTAGTAGTCTTGTTTTGTTTTGTTTAGGTGTGTGTGTGTGTGTTGTTTTGTTTATAAGTAATGCTATTGACAGTTAAAAAACAATATAAAGCTCAGGAAATGATTTATAAAGCAATTATCTAAAACTAGATCATCTCCGGTGCCTCATAGGTCATTTTCAGTTTCTCGTACACAGCAATGTTTATACATTTCTACTCAAATGCCACAGGTTCAACAAATTCAACATGTTGAAAGCTAAACTAATGAACTACATATCCCAACCTAAACTGAGGCGGCCTCCATTGTTCCATATCTCAGTAAATGACACTAAATGTTTTCAGGAGATATCTTTCATGTCTCTCTTTTTCCCTCCATATATCCCATCTATGACCAAGTTCTCTTTAGCTCTAAAATATCTCTTGAATCCATTTATTTTCCTTCATTTCTTAGCTACAAAATGTCAGTACAAACCACCATCATTTTTAGCTGAGATTACTGAAATATCTCCATATGTGTTTTACTGCATTTGGTATTAGCCTTCTTTAATGTATTTCCACATTGCAGCTATAGCTATCTTTCAAAAGAAAATCTAATTATATATTCTTCCTTTGTAACACCTACTGTTGCATTTCCACTGCTGTTAGAACAAAGACCCAAATCATTAACATGGCCTAGAAGATTCTGTGGAATTTATCTTCTTCCTATATTTCTGGCCTCTTTTAGTTTTATTTTTTTCCCGGGGACTATGCATCTTAACCACCCTGGCTTTCTTTCAAGTCCTCAAGAGTATGCATCCCCTTCTCCTTTATGGTCTTCACATATGCTTCCATCTTCTTAGCATTCTAATTCTCTATTCCTGAATCCAAACACACACGGACACACACACACACAGACACACACACTTATGTGCCCACCAGTGCACTCCTGAAAATTGTCTTTGATGTTCTTCATATCATATCTAAATCATCAGTTCCTCAGGGAAGATACCAGAGACTTCTTGGCAACCCACTCACACCTTCTTGGCCTTACCTCCAACCAGATTTAGACCATACATATTTATGCTAAAAGTTTCACTTCCCTGGAAACATAATGTGGGATGCTACTGGAGACACTCTGCAACCACATAAGTATAACCTAGAATGTGAGAGAGTTCATGCTTCATAAGAAAATCATCAGCCAGTTCTCCTCCAATTACTCAGAAACAGATAATTGTGAGGGCTTGCTCCTGGTGGGGAGGGGAAAAAGGCTTGTTCCCAAAGCAGTGAACAGATACACAAATCTATGTATCGGTTTTCTCACTGATCATTCCCTCCTGTTCCCTGGAATCACTTTCCCACTGTAAACCCTTTATTTCAGTCTCTAATTTCTGGGGTAAAGCACAGACTAAGACAGTTGGTGCTAGTGTAACTTATAAAAGCAATTCTTCAGATGAGACACTGGAAGTGAATCACTTAACAGCACACAACGACATGGGTAGCATGACTGGTGGTGATAACACTTCGTAAGCAGTAACTTCACATTATAAGACTTTCACAGATGGAGGTTGGATGAGGGCGACCTGAAAGGTGAAGAAGCACTGTCCGATAAGGTGGCATCTGAACAGCATGGACCACCTTATCAAGGTCATTTTTATCTCCACGTCACCACACCACAGTTGTTCATTCTCAGTCTTATCTTACTTGAACAATTAGCATTATTTGATCCAGTTGATCATTAGTTCCCTTTTAGCCTCTATTAGTACCTCTTAGCAAACATTGTGCCTCGTTCTCATATTTTACATGCAGTTTTCCTTAGTATTTTAGGCTTCTTCTGAATTTGACCAACCTCAAATTATGAGTAAGTCTCAAGGCTTAGTTCTTAGCCTTGTTTTCAGTATCTACTTCACTCCCTAAATGAGTTCATGTAGTCTCATAGATTTTAATACCAGTTCAATGCTGGAGATACCTCATTTTATATCCCCAATCCTTACTTTACCTTTGCATACCAGACATATATCTAAGTTGCCTATTCAACATATCCCCTGGTGTCACAATATTTATATTTGATATCTTGTTTCTATCTCCATCTACATAAAATCCATTAACACTCCTATAAGCTTTGCCTGGGAAAGATATCCAAAATATGATTACTTTTCACCACCCTAACATTCAAGTCCAAACCAACCACCAGAGCTATCCACGTTATTGCATCATAACAGACCCCAAATTCCATTCTTACCCCCCCTTACATGCCCTAGTCTTCACACAGTGAACATCTTAAAACACAAATCAATTTATGTCACTTCTTGATTGAAAACCACCCAATTTATCTGCACTTTGCTCCATCCAAATTCATACCATTATCTGAGCAAGTTCTGTACCACTGACTGTACAAGTTCCACACGTGGCTAACTCTCCGACCTCACTTCTTACAATCCTCCTCATGCTTGATTTATTTATGCTGTTCCTAATAATGTTTTTCCCCAAGTATCTAAATGGCTCTCTCCTTTTATCTTTCAGATCACTGTCCATATACTACCTTCTCTTCACACACACACACACAAAACAACACCATTCGAGATGCATTAGTCTGTATCATATGTTACTCCTTTAATTTTGTTCATAATATTTATCATCATCTCTGGGTATTTGTTTACTGTCTGATTGACTCTAATACAATACACATTTTTGAAAGCAAGGTATACGTTTCATTTTATTATTATTGTTTCTGTTTTTTTTTTTTTGTTTTTTTTTTTTTCAGTTTCAGGTGTGCAAAGCAATGAATGTAATAGTTAAAGCCACAGGTGTACATTTTATTTAGCTTTTATTCCCTAGCACTGAGTGAGTGCCTAAGACATAGTGTGTGTTAATTTTTGTTTTTATAGACTCAATCAACACTGGCTCAACTTCTATTTATTCAACTAAGCCAATTTAACTGCTCTCAGTTTCTTTAAATATGTGTCAAGACCCCTAGACAGATATTTTTTTTTGTCTCTTACATCCCTTATCTTTCTTGAACAATTAGAACACATTATGAGTTCCTCATGTATTTTGGATATTAACCCCTTATCAGAGGCATTGTTTGCAAAAATCTTCTCCCGTTGAGTTGGTTGCCACTTTATTTTGGTTTCTTTTGTCATGCAGAAGCTTTTTAGTTTGATATAGTCCCATTCATTTATTTTAGCTTTTATTTCCCTTGCCTTTACGGTCAAATTCATAAAACCCTCTTTGAAACCAAGGTCCTTAAGTTTACTACCTATGTTTTCTTCAATGTAGTTTATTGTTTCAGGTCTTATGTTTAAGTCTTTGAACCATTTTGAGTTAATTTTGGTACACTGTGACAGATAGCACTTTAGTTTCATTGTTTTGCTCGTGGCTTTCCAGTTCTTCTAGCACCACTTATTGAACAGGCTGTCTTTTCTTCATTTTATATTTTTGGCTCCTTTGTCAAAGTTTTCTGTCCATATTTATGTGGGTTTATTTCATGGATAGATCTTGAGATAATTATGCTAAGTGAAATAAGTCAGATAGAAAAAGTTGAGAACTATATGATTTCACTGATATGTGGGATATAAAACTGAAAACAACAAAGGAGCAAGACAAACAAACAAACAAAAAAAAGTCATGGACGCAGTCAATAGTTCAGTGGTTACCAGAGGTTAAGGGGTGGTGGGTGGTAGAAGAGGGCAAATGGGATCAAATATATAGTGAGGGAAGGAGAACTGACACTAGGGGGTGAATACACAGTGTGATTTATATATGATGTAATACAGAATTACACACCTGCAACCTATGTAACTTTACAAACCATTGTCACCCCAATAAACTTTAATTAAAAAAAAGAACACATCATGTATTGACTAAAAACAGTTATATTTATCGTTACATACCATATATAACTTTTTTCTTTTCTTGTGTATTCTTTAATCGCTTAGGCTAAGGCAGTGAATGGACCAGGTATTTAACAAATGGTCCAAAATGACAAAAAGACAACATTAGCAATTTTTGGTAAAATGGTTACCACTATAAACTACTATCAAGTTTACTAGAATCAATAATGACGCTCTATCTAAATAAGAATGATTATTATACTGTTTGCCATCAAGTTTCACACAATAAAATTTTATTGGGGAAAATTGCTTTAACACAAAAATTTAAATGAACATTATAGCAGATTACTTCATTTCATTTATGGCAGCACTAAAATGTCCAGTAAGATTATGATGTTAAATTCCTATAGCTGGATCTCAAAGTTATCCATTGTGTGGTTCCATCTCACCTCCCATCACCTCAAAACTTTATTTCAACCTATTCTGCAGTATAATACTAGGATCAGTTTCGCACACACACAAAAAGTCACTCCCATTCCCACATGCCATCCTTTATTGATGGTGTTCCCAAATCACAGAAGGCCACTTCTTCTCTCCATAACCTGCCCACAGTAAACCCATCATGCAAAGTTTAGCCAGATATCCATCTTTTCTCTGAAGACCTTTCTGACTATTCTAAGAATTACTGATAATATTCTGATATGGACAAATATACTCCATATTATACAATTAATTAATTCATTTTACATGTTCAACTTTGTTTCAAAGTTACTCATTAGTGTTTGTCTAATCTCCTGAGCTACGATATAAATCACTTGAGAGCCAAATTCACGTTATTCTTAACACTGAGAAATGAATTCGGCAGTGTAAACTTGAGAATAGTAAATTAATGAGATAGGGGTTTCTTTTCCTTACATTATAACAGTGCTATAGGTCAACAACTCAGGATAGGAATTATGTATTAATGGCATCAGTATCTTACGATCCTTCAGTCTTTTCTTTCCACAATCCTTAATTTATTGGCTTTTTTCCTTCTGATTGCTGCCTTATGATTTCAGGATGGCTGCAAAACCATCAGACTTCAAGTATATGCTCCAGACAGGGTAAAGAGAAAAAAGTAAAAGGAGAAATACAGCAGGTAAAGGACTTTCCCCAGACACATCTTTCTGTGTGCTGTAAAGGAAGCCATCTCTTAAGGACCTTTGCCTCCACAATATTGACACAAACTATGACAACTCACCACTTATAGCACATATCTAACAAGCTCACAGATATGGTCCATGAACCACACTTCAAGTAGCAAATTATATATATATATATATATATATATATATATATATATATATATATATTTAAAAAGCATGCTATCATCTAAAACTTTCTCAGTTTCATATACAGGCACTGCCTTTTAGCTAGCTGAATGATCCTGGGCAATATATTTAATTGTCAGTTTCCTCATCTGTAAGATGGTGATAATAACAGAACTGATTTTATAGTTCCATAAGAAAATTAAATTTCATAATCAATATGAAACACTTAACATAATGGCTATCCCAAAAGAGGTATTCAATTTCTTTTTAGCAATTTCTGATATGTGTATCATTATAACCTGAAGCTAGCATTTTCCAAATTGCCTTCCATGATATATTCAAAGTTGTTCCCCCCAAAAAATTTTTGAATAAAACCTGTGTTAAATAGGTTTATTTTAACCAAATAAAGGATCTAAAAAGCTCAATCACTAAGTAGGCTTTCTCAGATCTTGTAGTTTGTAATGTGATCTGTGAGATGCCAAGAAGGAACATCAGATTTAGCATTTCACAAAACTATCAACCAATTATTGTAAAGTATTTTTATAGCAGAGCCCGAGAAATTACTGTGGAGCCATAACATTGTCAAACGCCATCTTAGCCTATGTGAAAATTCTCCTTGAATTTGTTCGGGGAACTGCCTTCATAATTGCATGCCACAATTCTGTGCGAGTGACTAGTTTCAACATATGATTTGAGAAATGACTCAGAGGACATAGACATCATTTAGATGAGGGATTGCCCTAGAAGAGGGGATGTCGCAGTCATCATTCAAATGCATCTTCCAAAGGAGAATGATGACTTGACAGAAATATCGAAGAAGAAAAGGAAAAAGGGGGAGTAGGAGGAAGAAGAATTTTTATCCCCAAGAAGATTGCCATGCATTACTGAACCTTAAAGTAAGGACAAGAAATTCTTTCCAAACACAACATTATCACAGATGTGACGAACATTGCTGTATATCTAGTTAACAATGAATTGCTTCACAAAATTTGGTTTACTAAGGAAATTATTTAATGATCAATTAATTCAGTTATATTCTGCCAGAGGATAGATATATTTGTAATTATCCACCAATACTGAGTTAGAGTGTAGTTGAATAAAATTGCTAAGTATTATATCAACATCAAGCTCATTAATAAGTTAATTAAAATGGACTCTCCAAGAAATCTTTCTGGCTATCCCTAGAAAATGAAGCACAGTGAATTTGTGATTACTGTTTGAAGAGCACATTTTTTCCTGTCTTCAAAGTATAGCACCACATAGAATAATAGAAACAGCAAGTGTACTGGAATTAAAACATGAACTACGTCCAGACAAATATCAATACTGATACTAGATATTCAGAGATCACTAGTAAACTTGAATGGTATAAAATGAAATTAACATTTTGAAATAGTTTCTCAAAACACCCTTTTAAACTCATCTGATGAAATTTAAATATTATTGAATGAGGCCTTTGAAAGAGCATCAAAAAAAAAAAAAAAAAAAGCTGACACAAAGATAAAAGTGGCACATCAAATGTTGTGCTTCACTGTTAGAACCAAAGAACTGAGAGATCATCACTGTTATATCTCTGACATTCTTTCAGGGGCATATGATACTGAAATGATTTCACATAGCCAAGCAGAGCTGTAGGACTTAAAAGACAGTATGCCATAATTAGTATCCACTGACAATGTTACCTGCTTACTGATATAAACAAAGTCATTGAAAGGCAGTACCTTGAATGTGGTTGTCCACTAAGCATTGAAGACATTATGATCACAAGACTCTTAAGGGTAAAAATATACTCATAGGAAGAAATACTGGATTTAATATTATTTTCAAAGACACTCAAAGTTAATTTCTTATGAGGACTCTATGCAGAAAGACAAACATTTTAAGCAATGTTTTGCACAAAGTACTAGGTAGAAAAAAAGTCAGTATTTTCTTATCCAAAACAAATGTATGTCTCAAATACGCTAAGAGTAATTACTACCTAGCATATCTCTCATGAACAGCACCTTTTCATGGCAGTTCTGTCCATTTCCACATAAGTAATCTGAACTGGCTTATTTTTTCACAATTGAGTTTCCATTCTAAACTGAAAAAATACAATTGACAAAACAAATGAGCCAGAATGTTACTACAAGAACATATAATTTATTTAGAGTCATCAAAATGATTAAACGTATTGATGAATTTCAAAATGAAATAAGGGGCCTCCTTAGAGAATTTGTACAAAATTGGGAGCACTACAACTTTTGAAGCAGAATGATTATAATAGTTTTTTATAACTAGAAAGAGTATAGGGGAACTTCTAAGACTCTAGAGACAATGGACATCTCTGTCTCTGTCCTGGTGCAAATCTCAAACAATTTCTAGAACACCCCTATGGCAGAATCTTTTTCGTTCACAGCTCCTAGGAAACAGAGTTCCTTCATCCTTCAACCAGGGGTCCAGTGAGGAAATATCAGCTTTATAATAGCTCTGAAAATGCTTGCGCCCCAACAAACTTTCTTTCTTATTCTGTCCTGGATAAAAAGTAATCAAGTGTTTTGGGGTGGGATGGAGGAGAATATGCTGCATGGAGGTTTTACATAATCTAAAAAATGTACTAGGTCTAGAAAGATAGCATGGACTGAGTAGTAGAATCTGAATGTTGCAAGGGAGTGGCTTTTCCGGATACGTAAGTTCTGCTTGAACCCACCTCAACATAGCTTTAACACTCTATTTTTGAGCACCTGATGACTAAGAAAGAGTGTGTTAAATTTGAAAGGCTGATATTTCCGGGAGCCTCAGCTATTGTACTCGTGATCCAGCTGCCAGAAAGAAATACTAGAATAAGAAAGTATATTCTCTCTGCAGAAGAAGTGATGTTAGGAGATCATCAGGCAAAAGATAAGGAATTCTAAACAATGAAGCTTTGATGGGAATTACCTTAATGCATCTGAAAAGTAATGCTGCTTGATGGACAGCAAAAAAATGACATTAAAGGAGTAAATAGGAGTGGTAGAGCATTAAATATTAACAAGAGAATGAATATATTAATTCTGTGGTCATCACACAATGAAATACTATTCAAAAATTACAATGAATAATTTACAACTACTCACAACAATATGGATGAATATCACATTTATAAAGCAGAAGTCAGACAAAAATTGTACATATGTATGATTCTTCTTATATAAAGAAAAAACAGTATTAACTTATACTGAACAAATTAGAATAGTAGTTACTATTGGGAAATGTAGTGTCAGGAAGGGGGCATAAAGGAAACTTCTAGAATACTGATAATGTTACATATCACCTGTGTGCTGATTATTCAAGGGGTTACATTTGAGAAAATTTATTGAACCATACATCTATGATGTATAGACTTTTTATAGGTATGATACACTTTAATAAGAAATTTTTTGTAAGCTTGAAAATGTGTTATAAGAAAAGGCTCTTAGAGTTTCACAGAGAGAAAAAGCAAGAAAAGGCTATTAGAGTCTCATAGAGAGGCATACAGTAAGATCCTATTACATGGCAGGTAGGGAAGCTGAAGCTAATGTATTTAGGAACCTTTACCCCAAGCTGATGTTGTCTCATAGTCAAGCACTCAGCCTCAAAGCTCAGTTATTGCTATTTTTAGAAAAAAAATCATTGCATAAGGTTCATGTGTTGCAAAATCATATTTTAAAAAAAGCAATCTTTTCAAGATGAGGATATCTCATTTTATGTAAAGTAAAATTGTAGCAAATCTGTCATTCAAAACAAAAGCAAAAACAAAAAACAAACCTGTCATTCATATATAGTTATAGCAAGTGAAAAAAAAGGCACCCAGTTCTAGTGTTAGAAAAAAATCTCCTTAGTAATAGAAAATAAAAAAATATATATTATTGCTTTTAAGTGGGGAAAATCATTAAATAGTCAAAAGATAACACATCAATTTTCTTCTAAGGAAAAAGTGAGAAAGTTGTTAATATATAATAAATTATAAATTCAGTGGTTTTAAAATGATGTTTCTAGTTTTACACATAAAGCAAACAAGAAAACAATAAATAAATAAATACATACATACATACATACATACATATATACATGCATACATACATAAGGAAAACCCTGACACCATCAGAAATAAAGTTATCCCCAAATTGAAATCGTTTCCAGAACTATTTCTGGAGTTGAATGATGTGACTGTGACCACACTAAAGAAATTTAAGTAATTCATATCAGAAGCATAATGGAGAAGCTACTAAAAAGACAAAGTGATTCTATTGACAACTTCCATACCTGCATTTCCTCTAGGACTTTAGGAAGTAAAGAAGACATCTAAGTGTGGAATTAAATAGAGGTCTAGATATTTTAGTAACTGTCAGGTAAATCAGAAAATTAAATTGACTGCTTTTTCAATGTCTGTTAAGTGGTTAATATTCCCAAAATAACATAGTTTACAGTGTTTCAACAACCCTAAATAAACATGTTCTCAGATATGATTTTTTTGTTTTGTTTGTTTAATAGTAACAAGTAACGTTTATTGAGAAATTATTGTTCATTTTTTTCTTTTTCTTTTAAATTTATTGGGGTGACAATTGTTAGTAAAATTACGTAGATTTCAGGTGTACAATTCTGTACTACATCATCTATAAATCTCAATGTGTATTCACCACCCAGAGTGAGTTCTCCTTTCATCACCATATATTTGATCCACCTTACCCTCATCTCCCACCCCCCACCCCCTTACTCTCTGAATTCTTTTTTTTTAATTAAACTTTATTGGGGTGACAATTGTTAGTAAAGTTACATAGGTTTCAGGTGTACAATTCTGCAATTCATGAAAAAACATTTGTTAATTTTTTTTGACTCGTATATCCCATTCATTTCCAAGAAATACAATCATGAGAACAATCAACTGAGTAAATCAGTTTTCATAGATATCATCTTTAAAACTAGGCTTCCTGGTTTCTATGCATAGTGTGTTCTAATAAAATAATTATTAAATATTTAAATATATAAAAATATATAAATTATTTGATGAATGCATCATATTGAGGACATTAGTTATACATTTGTGCATTGTCTTACAGCACTTTCAGGATTTTTGTTTGGTTGTATGTTTGGTTTTAATGCATTCTCCAAGTATATATTTTTTTTAAGATGCAAGAAATTAATCAGTGTTTTATTTTCTGATTTCCCAGTTTTTTGTCATACTTGGAAAGACTTTTCCATCTAAAATCATGATATACAGAATTAAAAGCTCCTGTGTATTTATCTAAAACCCGTAGAGCTGCTTTTGTTTCACTGTTTACAATTCTGATCCATCTGGAGGTATTTTTGTGTAAAGAGTAAGGTATATATAAACTTTTCCTATTTTTCTAATCAGTACCCTGTTGTCTCAGAAACATTTCTGAATAATCTACTCCCAACTCTCCATTCAATGCCATGTATTTATATTTGGGTTCATTTATTGATTCTCAGTTTTATATAATTGATCTGTCAACTTGGTTTAATTCCACAGACTTATTTACTATGACTTTACTATATTGGGGTTATATCTCCTAATCATTTAAAATTTTACATGTAAAACCCACTTTTCACATTTAATATTTATTGGCATTAAGGGCATCTTTCCAAGTCAATAAATACAGAAAACATCATCAATTGCTGACACAGAATACAAGAGCATTTATATTTCGTAATGCAACACCAAGAGTGACATATTGGAATTGAATGTTAAAAATACATTCTTCAGTAACATACTCGTATACCCTAAATGTTAGCACAGAGAAATCTCTAGGTTATATAGGCTGTAAGTAGAATGTGTACATTTTATATTTTCGTGTTTTCTTTCATTTTCTTTTGTGTTTTCCTCCATTTTCTAAACTTATAAATTAAGCATATGACTTCATTTTTCAAATTAAAAAATGGCTTTTTCTTCTCTTCATCCTCAAACCTTCTATTGATCTCCTATTTCCTTGAGTAAAAAATGCGAGCCTTTTTTTTTAGCATAGAATTTTTAAAATGTCCTTCACCATGTAACCACAAAATACTTCTTCACCCACATTGCATTTTTCACATTGACCTGAATCTCTCACCAAGCTGTCTATGTCTCTGTAAACTTCTATGTCTTTTTTTCTAAGAGTTTATCTCTTTCCTCTCTGAGAAGTTTTTCTGGGGTTTTACAAACACTTATGTGCTTCCTCTTTTCTATACTCACAGAATTTTGTTTATATCTTTATTAGATCACATATTATCTGTCTCATCTATCTATCTATCATCTATCTATCTATCTATCTATCTATCTATCTATCTATCTATCTATCGATCTATCATCTACATTTGTTTCCCATGCATGACTGTGTCTTCCAGTACACTAAGTACTGGGTCAGGTCCTTCTATAACTCTTCTCTGTATCAGCATCTGTGTACTCATACTCAACTGCTAGTAAATGGTCAATGAATGTTAAACAAGTAAATAAATGAATGCATTAGATCAGACCAGGACACTAGTAATTTTAATCTGAAGTCTACAGGTTGGACTACAGCGATGAGAAATAAAGAGTTAGTACTGAAATATGGCATGAATAATGAATATGAATTTTAAAATTTTATTTAGCACAACTGGACAATTTTGTAAATATCACTAGTAGAGTTTAGTTCCCTATAATTTTAAAATGCAAAGAAAATGCTACACCATGAGGGGGGGAAATGACAGCATTCCCTAATTCATTCATTTATGTGTTCAATGAATATGAATTAAAACTCTAACAGATAAAAAAGATGAAAAACTTAAAACATTTGACATCAAGGGCTCACAATTGTCTAGATGCTCAGAAAAATATAATCGGCCTGTACAACAATTTTTACCCTAATGTGTTATTAAATAATTAGATGATTAAAAGGGTCAAATTTCAAGATCAGCCTGAGCTAGCTCATTGTTCCTATTTCTTATCAAATTGCCTTATGTCATGAACTTGTCATTAGACAAGAAAAATCTCTAGAATGAATTATATCCACTTACCCTACTCAAATTTAAATTATTAAGGAATGTTGGCAGTGTCTCCTTTTTCTACAGTATTGAATCCCCAAACCTGTCAGAGTTCCTGGTTCCTAGAAGTAGCTGATAAACATTTATTGAAAGAATAAAGAATGAATGAGTGAATGAATCATACTCTCATCAAACATTTTAGGACATAAATGCCTATTCCGTAACTCTGTGCTCAAATTATACCACTCAACAAGGAGGGAAGGAATGGAGGAGATATAGAAAGAAGTAGTGCATCAAAAATAAATAGGAATGTGTATTACATGTATTAAAGAGACAGTGAAACTCTGGAAACTTGCTCACTCTTTGCCTGGGCATTATAATGCTGTTCTATATGTGAATTTATCTCATAGGTAAATTTGCCCTAATGTAAAATAATTTGGTACCAGAAAATACCATAATGATAAAATTTAAATAACCTTTTATATCATGATGTCTGCTCTTCAACAGCTTGTAAGGATGTCAAAAAAGATTTGTGAGACTAATTCTCCTCCCACATTGAGCTAAATTGTATGGGCTGGGGTGAAGGAATAGCACATCCTATGAGAATTTGAAAAATATATAAATACAACAGCTCCTCAAGTCCAACTTTTATCTATCTCTTGTTTTAAAAACAAACAAATGCATATTGTAAGTTTTATGTAAATAAATTTGAAATAAATTGTATTTACAAAATTGTAAGAATTAAAGGTTAAGGTTTGGGTCACCAAAAACGTTTTTCAAATGGAAGAGTCAAACTCAAAATTTATGAGTCAGGAAAAGAAGCTTATTTCCTTAAATGCATTTCTTTAGTGGTACTTTAACATTTATTTCCACATATATAATGTTATCATAATTGATATCACATAGTTATATTTTAATTTTAGTTTTTGAAATGTAAAAATTATGAAAATATTATTTATAAGTATTCTACTGGCCGAACATATTCCATGTTTACTGTTTTATTGGAATAATGTATTATGTATATGATCATATCAATATTTCATTTATTTGTTTAAGGTATGAGCAATATAACCTAATATTCACAACTTCCCAAAAAATTAAATGTGTCTCAGTGATTACAAACATAAGTACACTTGTACCAGACTTTCAGTTGGTCTGATAAATGGTACAGTGCTTTTTTCAAATCAGCTGAGACAAGTCAGGTGACAAATGATTCCCATTAGCTTCAGCAGAATGGAAACAAAACAGATCAATACAAATGATTTGCAGCAAGTTTAGATCATAAATTTCCTTTTGCTCCCATACATCATTTTAATATAGAAGCTTTTTCTTTTCATAGCAGAGAAAAAGTCATTAAAGAATTGAAAATCCTAGTTACAGCAAACTGTCCCTGACTTAGGATGATCCAATGGTACATACAAATATTATTTTAAAATATGGCAACCAGTAAAAATGTTAATGAGACATATTCCAGAAAAATTTCACCTGTAAGTTATGTAAAAACTATAAAATGTTTAAGTCTAAAAAATTAGCTTATTTTTGTTTCTATTTTAAGACTTTGTTGGTTAAGTTTGTGTCTTTAGTTTTATTTCTTGAGCATTTTCATTATAGTTGCTTTTTTGGTAGGTAAAAGAATCTTCACATCCGTACTTCATATTTAAAAGATGTGTTTTAAGATCCATCCATGTTTTAGCATGATATATGGATGGATTTTAAGATTATCATGCTAAGCAAAATAAGTCATACAGAAAAAGTCAAGAACCATATGAATTCACTTATACACGGGATATAAAACTTAAATCAACAAACGAACAAGACAAGCAAACAAACAAAAACTCATAGACACAGACAACAGTTTAGTGGTTACCAGAGGTTAAGAGGGTGGGAAGGTGGACGAAGAGGGTAAAGGGGGTCAAATATAAGGTGATGAGAGGAGAACTGACTCTGGGCAGTGAGCACACAATGTGATATATATATATATATATATATATATGATATGATATATATATCATATATATATATATATATATGATGTATTATAGAATAGTACACTTGAAACTTTTATAATTTTACTAACCATTGTCACCCCAGTAAATTTAATAAAAACTAAAAAACATAAATTAATAAAGGTATGTTTTAGCTTCATGCATAATGTTTCAATAGCAGTAAACTACAGAAAGAAAGAAATACAGGGAGGAAAGAAAGAAGATAAAGGAACAGAAAACAAATGAAGTGTTTAAAAAGAGCATATTAGGGTTACTCTGCCCTCTGTCTAAATGATTCCAAAATAAATAGCTGTCTTATATAGTTGTGGAGGAACTTGCAAAGACCCATAGAACCATACCCGGTAGTCACCAAGGAATTCCTGGTAGTTAATAGGATTATTTATATATATGATTTTATGGACCCATAAAGAGATGAGCATAAAAATGTCAGTCATGCTACATGCACCAAGAGCATCCATTCTGAATAACGTTCTATACTCAAGAAAAATGTATGAAGACATTTACAGCACCCACAGGGCTCCTCTCACTGCTGTAATAAGCAAGTATGTGTTTACCTCAGCACAGAAGATGAAGTTCAGACTTACCACCCTGACCTTAGCGATGGCAAGAGGAGAGTGGTGTGGCAAGGATGCATGGGCTGCTCCAGGGGACATCTTCTTACTCATGGGCAGGGGCAAACGGGCAGAGTCCTTACTTCCATTGCCTTCCTCATAAGTCAGTTAATCTTTCTTACAAGTATAAGAAATGCCTTTACATCTTAAATCACAAGTATAAAGCAGAAAAAGAAAGTCAATTTGGGATGGTGATAGATAGGAAGAGAAATAAGCAGATGTTACACTTACTAAATAGCTTTCAGGGGTCCCAACCATTTTCAGAGGTGGGGTAGTGAAAACAAGGGAATGAAGTCAGGTCCAGAATGCTTCTATGTCCCCAAGATCAGATCTTTGTGGAATGCTTCAAACTTCACCTAACTTTTTTCAGTAGTTTGAAATAATTTCTCTAGATTTATGTTATGGATCATATAGAGAGCTATGGACCCATCTGAAAACCTGGATTCTTGTCCTGATTTCATTCTTTATTTTTTGTACGATCTCTTAAAGTCATTGAAACAGTCTGGTCTTCAGTTTCCTTATCTGTAAATTGGGCAAAATATTATCCACTTTCTCTAAACCTCAATGACTATAAGTATCTGGTTTCCAACCTGTCCTAATTAGTCCAAAGTGTACATACAGCAGTATAACATAATGCTAAAGTTTTGAAGTCTAAGGGCAGACTGCCTGGATTCAAATACAACTTTGCAATTAATGAGTTTTGTTAATTTGTAACTCAGTTTCTTCAACTGTGAAATCCATCTTGTGGATTACCCAAACATATTTTATTATCCTCCCTTTGTTGCTTTATTAAATTTTAGGTGGCATATATTTTATTATTCTTTCAGTATCTCTCCTAGAGATTACAGAATAACCCTTATATTTTTACAGTTTAATATAGAATCTTTACTATTTAATTTCAATATCAACTCTAAAATAGTTTACATCTCACCTTTTATGTTATTATTGATATACATTCCCTTCTGTTCATACTTTAAATCTTAAACACATTATTATCATTTCAATAGTGAATATTTAACATGTATTTATTATTTTTCTAGTTATTTACTTTTCCATTATACTTTATTCTCCCTGAATTTCCAGTTTTTTCTATATGAGATTATGTCCCTTGGCCTGAATAATATTCTTTTATTTCTTTTTATGTGCCGTTCTTGGTTACAAATCTGTTTTTGTTTATCTGAAAATTTATTTCACCTTCATTTTAAAAGGATGTTTTCACGTCACTGTTGTTAACTTTTATGGAATTCTGGACATGGTGTATGGAAAATTATAAAAGTTTAAGATAATGTTATTTTCCCTTACAAAGAGAGTCCACTCTGTCCTCGGTTAAGCAGATAGAATAAGAGGGTTTAGTACAATCAAGTTATTTTCCTATGTCTATTTATTTGGATTGCTGGGATTTACCCCCCTCCCCCACCAGCTTTATTGAGATATAATTGACAAATAAAAATTGTGTGTATTTAAGGTATACATATGATGTTTACATACATGTATACATTGTGAAATGATTACCACAAGCAAGCTAATTAACCTATCCATCATTTTACATAGTTACCATTTTTGTGGGTGTGAGAACACATCAATTGTCTTAGCAAATTTCAAGCATGCATTACAATACTATGCACTATAATCACCATGCTTTACATCACATCTCCAGAACTTACTCATCTTGTATAAATGAAACTTTGTAACCTTTGACCAACATCTCCCCTTTGGCAAACAGCCTTTGGCAATCACCACTGGCAATCAGCCTTTGGCACTCTGCTTCTAAGTGTTTGACTTTTTTAGATTTCCCATATAAGTTAGATGATGGCAGTATTTGTCTTTCTATATCTGGCTTATTTCACTAGGCATGTGTTCCTTGATTATCTATGTTGTCATAAATGGCAGGAATTCATTTTTTTCTCATGACTGAATAATGCTCCATTACATATACATATATAGATGATAGATAGATACATACATACATACATATATAAATATACATGTATTTAAATAGATAGATAGATAGATGATAGATAGATAGATGAGATATAGATATATCACATTTTCTTTATACATTCATGCATTGATAAACACTTAGGTTGTGTCCATTTCTTGGCTATTGTGAATAATGCTACAATAAACATGAGACTGTAGATATCTCTTATAGATATTGATTTCATTTCCTTTGGATATATACCCAGAAGTGAAATCCTGGATCATATGACAGTTATTTTTAATTTTCAGGAAGTTCCATCTTTTTTTCTATAATGGTCAAACCAATTTACATTCTCATCAACAGTAAACAATGATTCCCCTTTCTCTACATCCTCCTCATCACTTCTTATCTCATCTTTTTTATAATAGCCACTCTAACAGGTATCAGGTAATATCTCAAAGTGGTTTTCATTTGCATTTCCTTGGAGATTAATGATGTTGGGAACCTTTTCATATAACTGCTGGACATTTCTATTAAATTCCTTTGCACATTTTTTAATTGGGTTATTTGTTCTTTTCTATTGAATTGTTTGAATTCTTTATATGTTTTGGATATTAACTATTTATTAACTGGATGGTTTGTGAATATTTTCTACCATTCCATAGGTTGTATCTTTATTCTGTTCATTATTTCCTTTGCAGGGCAGAAGTTTTTAGTTTGGTGACAAGCTACTTGTCTACTTTTGCTTTAGTTGCCTGTGCTTTTGGGATCATAGGAAAAAAAATCATTGGTTTTTGGGATCATAGAAAATAAAATCATTGCCCAAACCAATGTCAAAAAGCCTTTTTCCTATGCATTTTTCCAGTAGTTTTACAGTTCCAGGTCTTGCATTCAAGTCTTTAACCCATTTTGAGTTGATAAGGGCCCGATTTCATTTTTTTGTATGTGGATATCCAGTTTTCCTAACACCATTTATTGAAGAAGATGTTATACTTTCCACATTGTGTGTCCTTGATACTCTTGTTGAAGATCAGTTGACCATAACATGTGAATTTATTTCTGGGCTCTCTATTCTGTTCTATCACTCTGTCACTCTATATGTCTGTTTTAATGCCTGTACCATTGCCTGTTTTGATTACCTTAGCTTTTTAATATGTTGTGAAATCACAATGTGTAATGTCTCCAGCTTTATTCTTCGTACACAGGATAGCTTTGGCTATTTGGGGTCCTTAGTGGTTCCCCGTGAATTTTAGCATTGTTTTTCTAATTCTGTGAAAAATTCAATTCAAATTTTGATAGAGATAGCACTGAATCTATAGATGGCTTGGGTAGTATGTACATTTTAACAATATTAATCCTTCCAGTTCATGAACATAGGATATCTTCCCATTTATTTGTGTCTTCTTTAATTTCTTTCATCAATATCTTATACTTTTCAGTGAACAGATCTACCCTTTCAATTAAATTTAACCCTAAGTATTTTATTTTTTTGTTGTTGCTATTATAAATGGGATGGTTTTCTTAATTTTGTTGGATAGTTTGTTGTTAGTGTATAGAAATGTAACTGATTTTTGTTCATTGATTTGGTATCCTGCAACATCACTAAATTCACTTAATTAGTTCTAACAGTTTTTTTGCAGAGTCTTCAAGTTTTTTCTCTATATAGGATTATGTCATATGCAATCTGAAATAATTTCATTTCTTCCTTTCTAATATAGATGCCATTGATTTCTTTTTCTTGCCTAATTGCTGTGGCTAGGAATTCCAGTTGAATAAAAGTGACAAGCTAGGACAAACTTATTTTTTGATGATCTTAAAAGAAAAAATTTCACCATTTCTCTGTTGAATATGATGTTAGCTGTGGGCTTGTCATACATGGCCTTTATTATGTTGAGATACATTCCTTCTATAACAATGTTTTTTGAGATTTTTTTATCGTAAAATGATGTTGAATGCTGTTAAATGCTTTTTCTACATCTATTGAGATAATAATTTATTTATTATTCTTCATTCTGGCAATGTGGTATATCACACTTATTAATTTACATGTGTTGAACCATCCTTACATCCCAAAGATGAATGCCACGTTATCATGGTATATTCTTTGATAACGGTCTGCTTTTGTTTTATTTTTATTTTTCCCCCTGAATTTAGCAGGTTAGCTCTGCAGTAATTCCTAAGAAGATCTCAGATTGCTCACTGAGGTGCCTCTCCTCAACTTAAAGAGATGTCCAATCTTATGTTTTGCAGATGCATATCTTGTGAGCTTGCTACCTGGCACAACTTCGCAATTCAGCAAATATCTTAAACATAAATAAGATATAGTGTTTATGGTTGTTAATGACATGTCTGCAATGTTTTGATAATTATTCTGTTGAGAAGTAAGATAAGGCACTCATTCCATTATCCTTTTGAATCTTGGTGGCAGCTTCAACCAATAGTGTGTATAGCAGAAGTGATACTACATGACTGATGGTAGGTCATGCAGCACCTTGCAACTCTGGTTCTTCTGGGAAGAAATCTGACTACTCCAAGGCTACAATGCTAGAGAGGACTTGTGTAAATTCTTTGGAGATTAGATCCAACTAAGTTCACAGGTGACAGGCAGCATTAATAACCATATTAGAATGAGCCATACTAGATGCCTAGTCTACTCCAAATAGCAGATGACTGCAGCTCAGGTAAAAACTGACTGCAAGCATGTTAGTTATTCTAAGCAGGAGCTGCCCAGTTGAAGCTATCTTGAAATCCAAATATGTAATATTAGGAGAAAAATATAATGATTCCTTACTTGAAGGTTTTAAGCTTGGGAGATATTCATTATGCAAAAATAGCAACCAGAACAGTGTCGGTACTGTCTTCTGATCCTACCACTTTTTGTATTTTTTGTTTTTTTAAAATTATTCTATCTCCTACCTACATCTGTGACCTTCCATCTATGCTAATTACCTAGAATCTCAGTCCTTTACCTGTAACAAGCATTGGCAAGTACCCTGAGAAAAAAATATACCTGAAAGCTGTTTCATATTTTCAAAAGTGTCCTACTCCGGTATCATGATTTTTCAAGCCCTGTTTCCCATATTACTTATTTGTTGCATTTAAATAAATTTGTTTTGTTTAAAATATTACCTGGCTTTCTAGTTATTCCTGGTGGAACATTGGTCTACAGAAAGCTACTCTTCACAGAAAGCAAAAATATTCTTTACTCTAAGTAATAAGAATTGAATTCTTAAATTGTTTATTGACTCAATTATTTTATTTTACATAGGGAACTAGAATTTGATTCATATTTGATTTATATTTGAATCTTAGTCATAAATAATTCAGAAGTACTCTACTTCTTAATTCATATTCAATAATATCGCTTTCTGAACACAACACATGTCCTTCAAATTTTTTCAATGTAGAACTAACATCAGCCTATTCATCACCACCAAGACCTCACCTGCATCTTCCCTTCCTCTTAACCAGCTAGTGTTCTCCAGAATAAGAACTCTTGCTTTCCTGTGGAGCCAGCATTCCACGAATGACCATCCAAAGTACTCCACTGACAGTGTCTTTAATTCATTAGCCCTTTTCTATAAATCCTCAACATGTGATCAGTCACATATTTCCACTTGCTCGTATTGCAGGGGAATTTCAAGTGAATTAGAGAAAAGTAACAACACATAAATTGAGACTAATGCAAATTTTGAATCCTGAGCCTGTACTTATAGAATGGACTCTTCAATACTGTGCTAATATTTCAGTTTCATATTTTCCATATATTGTTGGGGGTCCTAGATATGGAGTAAGTAATGTGGAAGAGCTATAGATATTAAAAATGGAAGAAACAAAATTTTACTTTTGCAAAATAATATGATTGACTTTGTACATAATAATTTTCAAATGAATATGACTGAGATCACCATTAGTCTATTACAATAACAAACAGTTGAAAATTACATACTAAAAATACTATTTAAAATGTCATTGGTTATAATATATCTAGTAATAAAACAAAATTAACATACCACCAATTCGGACAAACTATGAAATATTATTTAGAGAAATTTAAAATATATAAATTAATGAGAGCTATGTTGTGGTCAGGTTTGGAAGTCTCATTTGTAGAAGATATCAAATTCACCCAAATTAATATGTAGTTCAAAATTATAATATATATTTTCAAATCAAGATTTATTTTTTTTAATCTTTTGACAAGATTATTTAATTTATAAAAACTGAAGCTAAAATTAGCCAAGATTCCCTTAAGGAAGAACAATGTGACAAGACTTGTTCTACAGATACAATTAATATAGAGCTGTATTTATTTAGCACAGTATTGTATTGTTGCAAAGACAGAAAAACAATCCAATAGAATTAAATTCAGATACCCAAAAGAGACCATGCATACATAGACATCTACTGTAAGATAATAGGAGCATTACCAAGAAGTGGAAAGTATAATCTTTTTAGTAAATTGCAATGAGAAAGTTGAGTAACCTTACCTGAAAAAAAACACAAAAAAGGAAAATTGAACCCAAACTAGAAGACTCAAAAATATGTCCATGTAGATATAGAAAAAAATATGAAAAAATTAAGAGATCCCAAAGTTAATATGGATTTATATATTTATAAATTCAAGGTATATAAATAATTTAAACAGAACACAAAAAAGCATTAATCATAAAGTCATCAAAATTAATAGTTGGTCATAAAACAATTATATAAAGTCAGAAATCACATTTGAAAGTTATAACAAACAAAAGACTTATAACCAGAAAATATAAAGAACTACAAAGCAATAAGAAAAATATAAACAAATACTCCCAAAAGGCAAGAGATTTAAATAAAGAGGAAATTCAATGTCTAATCAATAATTGAAAACTTGTTCTGTTTCATTAGTCATCAAGAAAAAGCAACTCAAAAGACCAACGAATTGCACTCAAAAGAAGGCATAAAATTAAACTCCGGGTGTTTGTGTAAATGCAAAGAAACTCATACCATTACTCTGAGGGATTATAAATTCATGAAATTGCTTTGGTAAGCAGTTTAATATTATCTAGTAATTTAAAAATATACAAAACTCAACAATTCTCCTCCTAGGTGTGTGTGTGTGTGTGTGTGTGTGTGTGTGTGAGAATGTATTCATATATGAACTCAGAGATATGTGCAAGAATGTTCCTAGCAGCACTGATCATGAATGCCTTAAAGTGGAAGCTATCCATATGCCCACTAGAAGGAAAACTGGTGTATAAATTGTAGTATACTCACATACTGAAATACTTTACAACAATCACAAAAAATTGGAACTACGGCTACACAAAATAATGTGAATTAATCTCTTAAGTATAATATTAAGCAAGAGACGCCAGACCTAAATGATATATAATGTGTAGTTCCATTCACATAATGCTCAAAAATAGACAAAACCAAACTATTTCATTTAGGTAGATATATATATTCTTAAGTAGTGACACTACAAGGAAAATAAGGGGTTGATTACCTTTAAGTTGAGGATAATGGCTGCTTTTAGGAAGAAAAAAAAGAAGCCGTTTGTGATTGAGATAGGATTTTCAGGGTACATATCAAATTTTATATCTTGATGCTGAACGTGGTTTTAGGGATCCTCACTATAAAATATTTTTTTGTAGCTGTGAATTTAGATTTTCTATAATTTACTACATTTTTAATTCAGTATAAAAGGGGTTTAAAAATACTGTCAACGTCTCATTTCCTTCATATTTGCATGTTTTCCTTCATCAACCTCTGCTAATTAATTTTATTTTAAAACGTGAGTAAATTTTATTAGAGGAGTAGGGAATCAACTGGAAGGTAATAAAGGGACGTGTAGAAACTCTACATGGGAAGAGAAATGTCATGATAAATACTCACTGCTGGTTCAGTTAAGGGAGGTCGTGTTTAACTAGCCTTCTGAAATTATTTGAAAATATTACATCTATAATATATGATAGAACTTCAATGATGTATTACCTCTGTATTTTTCTCCAGGCAAATAGCTATGTTACACATGAGAGATTAATGACTAAGGTAACGAATTATTGAGTAAAAGGTTAAAAACAGTGCTGAAAAGAAAACTGACAGCAGCATTCCTTTTACTCACAGTCTAAAGCCATAAAATCCTTCCTTGAATGTGTTTTTCGGGTATATCCTAATTATAAGAGGCCAGTCATACTGCTGGAACTGCAAAGGCTTTGAGGATGGGAGTAATTAAGGAAACCAAGATGCACTTAAACTACAATCGCAAGGCCACTAAATTCAAAATAAGTATCGATATACAACTCTCTCTCTCTCTCTCTCTCTCTCTCTCTCTCTCACACACACACACACACACACACACACACACACACACACTTTTCTTTCTTCTCACCTCACCTTCTCTCCTAATCTTCTTTATCCATTCCTTCCTTTTTTCATTCATACTGTTGGGAGCAGGGGAAGGGGAGAACTCTCCAGCCAGAGGGAAGTATTACTTGATAGTTACTTTGCAATTCTGCTCCTGTTATCTCAAAATACCATATGAATTGTGAAAGTAAAATTATCTATTTTGTTTCTGAAATTCAGAGACAGATATAATTTGAAAGAGAAGATAAAAATCAGTAATTTTTTTTTCATTGTCTTGTGTTATAATGGTAATTTTCTTGGAGAAGGAAAATAAGAGAGATATGTCAGCCTCTATTTAATCATATTGATTTAACAAAGAACAAGAAAATAGATTATCAATCATCTAAGTCATCTAGACAAGTACACTTTTAATAGGCACTAAACAGACCCCACAGAAACTGGTTTTGCCAACATTGTTCCATTTGGTGGTCTGTATGAATCACAATAACCAGATCATTTATTGCCAAGTCCACATTTTATCTTTTCTGCTAAAACTGGTTTCTTGAATCAATTTGTTAGAGCTTAAACACACACACACACACACACACACACTCACATATACATATGCATGCATGCACACACATTCACAAACTTATGAGATGTCATAAATATTATATTAATTTTCACATAATATGTCAGACTGATAGTAATTACAATCATATCAGAACTGAATTTACACATTTTGAATGAAATGATGTTTGAAGCATTGACATAAGTTTTGCTCATATATTACTTGCTTTTCTGGTGCCTTACTTAGTGCTTGATTTGGCAAAACTGATTTATATGAGGAAATTAATTAAATTCATAAATATTCATTGTCATTGTAAATCAGTTGAAGAAATAATTTCTATAGCAATGAACATAAATAGTAAAATCCCAAATTAATCAGTGATATCCTATGTATGGAGAATAGGGGTATGTCACGTCTAGAAATATTCTCAAACACCCAAGGCTGCCTTTGTCGCCTCTACTTTGCGCACCATTTATCATATTTTATTACAAATGTCTAACTTATTTGCATTTTATCATCTTTACCAGCACTGTTCAGTAGAACATTCTTTGATGATAGAAATTGCCTATATTTGTGCTGGCCAATAGGTTAGCTACTAGTCGAACATGGCTATAAAACACTTGAAATATGGCTACTCCCAATTGGATACACTGTAATTAAACTACACGTCATGTTTCAAAAGTTAGTGCAAAAATTAAGATGTAAAATAGCTCATTATTGTTTTTACATGGAATGCATGTTGAGATGATAATATTTTGGATACATTGGGTTAAATAAAATATATTATTAAAATTAATTTCACCCATTTCTTCCTATTTTTTAAAAAAGTGGCTACTAGGAAATTTAAAATTCCATAGTGGTACCATTTTGGGCTGTTTTCTATTTCTATTGAGTAAAGCTCTATTAAAATGTCTGTGAAAAACATATGGTATTTTGTAGTACTATATGCTAAGATCCACATTTTTAACTTTTATATTCTTAAGTAGTGATATCTCACAATTAGTAGCAATCATAGTTTTTTGGAGGGACCTTTTATCTTTCTTAGTGTTTTTTTTTTCTTGCCTAGTACACCTTATAATTGATTATGAATTAGTTCCAATAAAGAAAGTTTTATTAGTGAGCTTGTCATATACAAATGTAGTGCAAATCACTTGACTCTTAGTCTTTTGGAGATATCTCCTAATACTTTTTTGGACAGTCAAATCTTATTTTGAAACTGCTTGAGTTAGACTGTGCTTGCGGAAAGGATAATTATTCAGGAGAGAGTGTTAGCAAACACTTAAATAAAATGCTGCCCTATAATTAAGGTAGATCATTCTTTTCTTTCCTAGAAAAACTATTATAACCAGTTCAAATAAATTTAACTATTTACTTTAGTTAGAATAAGTGAAAATTTGAATGATGCTTCAAAGTTTGTCAATAATATTTTTAACAATCATTTGACAGATTTGTATTCCATGTTTATGTTGCTGGGGAGAAAAGTCTGGATAAATTTGAGAAAAGAAAGGATTTAAGAAAAGTAAAAGTATGAAAATATACTTAAATACTAATATTTATTGTTTTGGAGGATTTTTTGCTTTAAATAGATGTGATATGAAAAGTAATAAATACAGATGGTATCAAATCAAATATCACGGTCTATCTCAAAGCACCTCCAATTCCACTCCCCAGTGGAAACTCCTTCAATATTTGTAACTTTAATATTTCTGGTGTTCCCTTAACTCTACATCCTATGTTAACATCTCTATTTCTAAATTTTTCAACTATAACAACAATTAAAGAGAAAGAAACACCTGACCCCAAGTTGACCCCTAATTTCCCCTGACATCTGCTCATAGTCAATAGTTATACTATGTTTAGTTTAGTTTTATGTAGGTTACTTTTGAATCTTGAGAAAAATATAATAAATATAATAATATAAGCATTTTATTACATTAATTGTCCCATTAACTTATGATAGTATCTCTTAACTAACCACATCCTGATATTGGAAAATTAGGGTTTTAATACTTCTGTATGAGTTATTTCTGCTCTTTATGTCTTCCTCCCCTCTTCTCATTTATGTCATTCACATTTTAAATCACTAAGGCATTTCACATTTACTTTCTTTATTGCAACCATAACTAAGTGTTTCAAATATTGATTCTTCTATAGATTATAAAACTGAAACCCATTAGCTACACTTACACTATTATGCTTATGTATCATCCATAGCCAAACCAAGTGAAACTCTAAGGCTATATATAATATCTTTATCCTCACTTCAATGTATTGACCCGAAAAAGGTGAAAGTACTCATTTCTATTTTTTAATAAAATGCCTATACCTTGTAAACACAGTTTTATAAAAGTGTGAGACTGCTCATTCTAGAAAAAGTTTCCTGAATTTTTGTTCCATAAATAGCCTACTTTGAAAAATGCAGTTCCATGTGGTTTTGAATTATCAGTGTTAGTCATATGTATTCCTGATTAAGAAGAAGAAGGAGGAGGAGAAGGAGAAGGGAAAGCAATAGCATTGCAGGGGAGGGTGAATAGTATTGGATTTGTAGTAGACTCTGAACAAATATTTATTAAATAAATAAAGAAATAAAGAAATAAATTTATTTTTCAGTTATTTCCAATATCTTGATGTATAAATATTTTAAATCCAGGAATAGGTTCTATTATACTAAATATAGTAGGTGCGAATAAATTATTGAAATGATTGCTAATATACTTTTAATGTAAGGAGACTAAGAAAAAGTACCTTGATATTTTTTAGATCCAGAATTTTAATTACATTATTTAAACCCTGAAAACATCTGAATTAGAAATGTGAATTTGTCACAATATGAGAATATTTGACAACAAATTTAATAACACAATATTATCCAAAACAAATTAAGAGGATTTCTAATCATTGAATACACATGAAAATTGAAGCTAAATTTAGGAAAACATTGTGACTCTTTGAAGCAGTAGAAATTATTAATGTTTTCTTTCGATAAACACGCCCTTGATCTTCAAACAAGGCATAATTGACGTAGGGGCCAGACAGCAGCCACTTTGAATATGGAAAAAGTTTAATAATTCTATTGGTTTCTTTTTGTAAAATACATATTTTAAATTATTGATGGTTTTTAAAAAAATTAGTAAAATACCTGATAAATATCATTTGTTATAAAGCCATGCAAGTTGTTATGAAAGGAATGTTAATGGTAACATCAACCTTTCAATTTCATGAAGAAAAGTATGAATGGGATTGTAGAGATACAAAGCATTTCCTCTTAAGATTACGCTATGGCAATGACTCTTGTCTCAGTAGGATTGTAAAACCTGGACTGAGTAGCAAACCTTCCTGAGTCCCTGTGTAAAGGAGGTGGGACCACCATACAGAGGTAAGGGTGTATCAAAGAGTGATCTTGCCATATCATATATGTAATTCATGGGGAAATTAATGAACGCCCCTAAGATATATGGTAAATAAAATAATGGGGAAATTGTTTTCTGTGTGATGTGGGGTACTCCTGATTTCACTTCTATACCATGTATTTTGAAGAATTTCAGCCATCTGGTATCTTCTGGATTGCTTTCATCTTTATAAGCACAATCTATCTTGCATCATTTTAACTGATTTAACAGATTGCTAAAGCAGGACATAGAGTCAATGGGCTAGATACATCTGTAATTGAGCTACCATTCATTAGAAGAAATGTTTAGTGACACCTTGGGGTATTTAGAAACAAACAAGGAAAAGTCTAGAAGGATAAGTTAGAACCAGAAGCATATGAAGTGATTAAAAGAAATGTAAAAGCACATGGGAAACAGTTATATTCTAACATTCTTATCATGAAACGGGGTGATAGATACTCCCATTCACCATTCCCAGCGTGGTGTTCCATGCACAGCAGGCATGTTGACAGACTGGAAACAAACTTCAAAACTTCAGAATCCATTTAGCATGTCAAATTGAGAATTTATCTATAAATACTACATTTGTTTCTAGTTAAGATTGAATGCTATATTCAACTATTCAAAAAAATCATAGTTGCAACAATTCCCTAAGGAAATATTTCTTCACACGAGTGAATTTTTACATGGCCTTATTTTATTGTGGTAGAGAGTTATAGACTATGAGGGAGTTCTTCTGTGGATGACTATTTTATGCACTTGTGAATACCTAAGAGATGCTTCTATAACTGATTTAACTTACAGTATAAATTCCAAAAAAAAAAAAAAAAAGAAAAAAAGGTTATTGATTGACTTTAAATTTTTAACTGAAATTATTTTAAAAAAAGGTTTAAAAAATCTAGGAGAAATTTGATATACTTTAGATCAAATACTGATCATTTCTGCATTCTGACATGTAAAATCTACATAAATATAAAATAGCGAGTCCAAGCTTCAGCTCCATTAAATACTGTAAGGTTCCTAATTTATCACAATCACAGAAACACCTGCACAGAATAACATCCTGCTGATACTATATATAATTTGTAGAGCACTCACTTATTCTAGTATAGTTTTCAATGTTTTATGTTAGCTAACACATTGGTTCACTAGAGACAACAGAACCATGAGACCATAGCAAATATATTTCTTATATAAAAGTATCTTACTCCTGCCAGTGATTTGGGGATTTTTTTTCCAAGAGTTCCGTAAAAGCAGGGCTATAAAAAAGAAATATAAGGAGGCTGAACTTTAGTACCACTAGCCACTATTGAATAAATATTTTATAATAGCTGGTAATCCTAACACTCATCTGATACTGTAGTATTATGGTAACAAACGACTTACAGCTAGATGCTACTGTTAGCTTTAGCTATGTAACAAACCATGCCAAAAGTCAATGGCTGAAAATATTTATTAGCTCACAATTGTGTGGGTTTTAAGTATAGGGCTGAAGCAGTTGGGTGGTTTTTTTCTTGATATTGTTTGGGCTTACACATTCACCAACAGTCAGCTAGGGGCTGATTTGTCTAGAGTAAACTAAGTCACAGGTCTGGAGTTAGTGACAGCCATCACCTGGGGTTATGACCCAGTAGGCTAGCCTGGGCTTGTTCCCATGGTGGTGGTCACAGTTTTCCCAGGAACCATAAAGTAAGGCAAGTGCCAAAGCATAAGCACGTTTCAAGTCCCTCCTTGTGACGCAAAAGCTGTTGTCCTATCGTCCAAAGCAAGTCACATGGTCATGCCAAATGTAAAAAGACCTCTTTCCAAGAACATGGATATGGACAGTTGTTAATAGCCCATGGCTATTACTATTACAATCCATAAACCTGGGATTATGGTTTCCTAATAAAATACAAGCAAATGAGATCTTTATATTGCCATGGGTTGAACTAAATTAATGCATTAGTTAACACATGCATTTTTCTTTATCTATTCATTCATTCATATAGTCAAATACTGATTCACTAAATTCATGGTGAAAGGTAGAATTGAAACACACGACTTTGAATCAAGTCCTAAGACAAGCTTTCTTTTCTTTCCTTCTCCAGTACAATTTAAATATTTGGAATGGAATGCTTATGTATGCAGCAGAGAGAAAATAAAAAGGTAGCTGGTTCTCAAGTGGCACTCTGAGTCCACACACTCCATCTGTATGCATTTAGAATAGAGAAAGCCATGATGAAACATAGAGAAAAGAATAGTAGGACAGAAGATATCGTCTTAACTTTAATACACAATAACCCTGTTCCCTATTAGCTATGCCACTATTCAATTAGAAAATTCTCTTCACATAGAAGAAGATAAACAAAGTGGGGCTAGGTTTGAGGAAGAGATGAAAACGTCCACTCGACAAATAACCTCATAACTAATATCATTTTTAAATGATAGAACCCAATGCTGCATTACATCCTGCTTAGGTGAAATGGTAAAGCATGTACGAAATGCAGTGATGATGCACAGAAAGGGTGAGGAAAATGTCACGATATACTAATGATTCCACACCTAAGAAATCACCATAAGGAAATCATTCAACACAATGCCCTACATTAATAATAAACTATTTTGTCTAACTAAAAGCAATTTTGGAGAAATGGTTTAAGTGATAATTTATCATCAGGATTATTAGGTGACATTAAAATAGTAACTATAAACATATTGTTCAAAGAGAAAATATTTAATATATAAGTAATGTAGAGGGAAAATGCTAGTATATATTATTGTCACTGTGTTTTATGTACACACAATTAGAGATGCATGTATGTAAAAAAGACATACACTCAGAGTTAGAGTGGTGACTTCATGCAGCATTATTTTTAAAAAGAAAGTATTTATATCTTTATGTGTTAAATTTGACATACAATAATAACACCCCTTAAAACAACGATATCTGATTATTTAACCAAATTCACAAAAACCATCTAAAATAACAGCAGGATATATGAAACCAGTTTTATACCTTGACTACCAATTGTTTCAATTCAATGTCATTGACTTCAGCCTCTGCATTAACAGATTATATAGCACATTGGTCAATCTATTAAGGTTTATGGGATCTCTTGGTAAAAAGTTATTCAAAAAATAAGGTAGAAAACAAAGCATTATATTTAAAACTTAAAAAAACTGTTCCAATGGTCCAAATCAAACAAAAATGCTTATTCAATATAAATAACCAGGATGATTAATTTATTGGTTTACTTTTCCATGTACACACAGTCTGAGAAAAAAAATATACCCAATGCTTTAGTTATATTAGGCATGCTATTTCTAGGTGAAATGTTTCTCAAATATCATTAAGTAAATGTCAACTTGACTTTCAAACTAAATCACTAGTATTTCTAGAATACCCATCTCCTTTGCCCTGCTAGAGAATTACTCAAAATGTAACTCTTAAGTTATCAAGTTTCAGAAATTGAAATGGAAATTTCCAGGTAGACTGTTTACAGCTCAGTTAGGAAGGATGCAATTGAAGTTGAATGCTCAACAACAAATACTTACTGAGCCTGAAGGCCTTTCAAATTTGTGTTAACTCAGTAAATGATTAAAGCATATGGCAGGGCTGTCTTTTCTTTCCTCCATAAGTAAGAGAAATGTTAGTACTATTAACTCTGAGCAGAAACACAATGCTTTTCTTACTGCAAAATGTCAGTGCCATTTATGAAGTTTAAGATATGTATTTCAGGAGAGAGTTGTATTTATTTATTTATTTATTTATTTATTTATTTATTTATTTATTTATTTTTTAATAGAAAGGAAACACTGATGAAAACAAAAACATTGGAATATTTAGGAAAGAATAATGTTAATTAACAATTTTATTTTAAAAATTGTGAATATCCTTTAGGACGGTATGTACATATGTCTCAAAATGAGAAATGCAATTGAAAGTGAGCAAAATGGTTAGGAAAGTTACTAAGCTGTGGTATAATTTTCAGAAGCTGATTTCCTAACATTTCTGTAGTCTGTGAGAAATCGCTAAACACCAAAAAATTAGACTTGCCATTATAATTCCCAGAATGTTGATGTTTCAAGGTTCCTGATATTGTACTAACTTGTGAAAAATTCAGAGAATTTAAATAACAACGCATTCAGCTTTGCTTTCCATAAACAAACAAAAAAGTGACACTCATGTCAGTTTTATAATATGGATACATAATTGATTAGGAAGAGGGGAGGAGAGAAAAAACAATTGGAACAATAAACAATTCACAATTTTTGCATGCCCTGAATCTGAAACTCACATGTTTGGGAAACCTTCCATTATTTGGATTCAAAGCATGATTTTAATTATAGTCCTGACCACTTAGTCTCCATTATCTCCTTTTTTAACGAACCTCACTCATCCCCCCCAAATTTTTCAATCATTATTTTTCAATAACAGTTGACATTCAATATTATTTTATATTAGTTTCAGAAGCACAGTGTAGTGGTTAGACATTTATATAATTTATGCAGTGATTCCCCCAATTAGTCTTGTGTATACCTGGCTCTATACATACTAGTAGTTGTTGCAACATCACTGACTATATTCTCTATGCTGTACTTTATATCGTGTGACTATTTTGTAAATACCAATTTGTATTTCTTAATCCCTTAATCTTTTTCACCCAGCTCCCTCACTTTGAGAAATCTAACATTTTTGAAATACACTCCTTATCTGTTTAAATAAATGAGAGTTGGTTATTCTCCTTTGCCTCAAAAACCATGAACCCAAAAACATTAAGTCAGAGTGGATTGTAGGCAACAGACTTGAAACCTAGGATTGGAAACTGGCCTACGTGAGAATGAAAAGCAAAGTCTAGGTAGTATTAAGAAAATGATTTGGCATCCTATGACTTGTAAGAGGAAACAGTTAATAAAAGTATCTATAATGAACTATGAAGATCAAGCTCTGAGGATAGATGCGAGGGAATTGCCACTAATATAAGAAAATATGTAGGACATGGAAAATATCAAAGCTGTGGACTGATAGGGCTGAAACTAATAGTTGTTGGACAGATTAGAGAAATAAAATAGCAAATTCAAACTGTCATAAAGAATGCACAATGTAACTCTATTGCTCTTGTTCCTGCTACCTAACCTGACAATAACTTCTCAACATTTACCATGAGAGAAATATGCTCTGGATAACAACTAGGCCAGGAAGAGTGAGAGAAATGTAGTGGCAAGTTTCTATGTAACCCAAATAATGATCAACGTAAAGCAGAGCTACCCATCCATGCCCATCCTAGATTAGTCCAACTGTGGTCAACCTGTAGCACACAAGCATGAGAGTAAGTTTTGTTTTGTCAGCCACTGAGAGTCTGAGATTGTGTGTTATGCAGCATTAATTTGACAGTAGCAGGATGATCCAACACTGGATTTGGTAGTTTGAAACCATGTGGTTATTTTGCCAATGCTATTTCAGAGGAGTATCTGGGACAAAATCCTGATTACAGTGGATTAAAGAAAAATGGAAGGAAAATGCAGAAAGTGTATGTATCAGACTCTTTTGAGAAATTTATATGTACATGGTGAGAAAAGAAATAATCAGAACATGAATGTGGAGTAAAACGTTTTCTTTATTTCTTTCTTGTGTTTCAAAGTGGTATAATCATGGGCTATTTTTCACAATTTAAACAGCAGTTTTGCTTTTCAAGCAACGCTACATCCACAGGTAATCAGGAAAATAAACGTGTTTTATTGATTTGGTCTAAAGCAGCTAAAAACTGAGCCCCGGGGATGAGGGAAATTCCTAAGATGCAGAACTCTTTTTATCAGTAGCATCATAATCTGTGTAATCATTTTGATTTCCTGTACTTAAATAGAATGCCATTAGGGAGAAAAAAAAAATCCCATTGCCAACTCCCTCTTTATTTCCCTCCTGGGAATATCTTAAAATTACGGGAAAGATTCTTGCTGTAAAAGTATGTTAAGAGCTTTAATTAACCAAGAATTATATTTCACAAATATATCAACAATTAAATACATGCCCAGAACATAAACACAGAAATCTGAGCAATCTTGCTTTACAAAACCCATTTTCCAGACATACTAAAATGACGGCATATAATTCTATTTGTGTGTAGTGCCAAGAAAACAGGAATTCTGAGCACTTTCACTTTGGAGACTCAACATCTGCAAATTCTCACAGAAATTGCCTATCTGCTCAAGAAATGGTAAACGCTACCATTTTGTCTCTTAGCACCCATGGCTCCCTCTCCTCCTTGACTGTGTAGAGATCTGCTCTCCAAATGTACTGCCTTAGGGCACATGGAAATGTGTGAACAGACTTTAGAAGCTAGTGGACGATCTATGGGCTCCCAAAATAGTGTGATAATTAGGGTGTGAGCCCAGTTCAGGGAGGAATGGTAGAGCTTTCACCAAAACTATTGAAATCACCTAAGCATGAAAGTTATAGATATCCTTCCTAGGGAACTGGTCTATTGGTCTTAAACTTATTGAATTGTTTCTCTCCATCACTCTGCTGTTTTTGCTCATGAGAAAAGAGAGTCTCTCCATCTTTCCTATGTTATCCTTATATTCAAATATGAGATTCTAATGGAGACAATATCAGCTATCTCATCTGTCTCAAAAAGTCATTCTGAGGTTCATACAATTTCTAAATGGACAGCAGGCGAGATTCCCCTTTGTGGTTTGCATGCATTTTTTTTTCAGTTATATTCTCTCTGAAGATGAGACTGAAGTTTACAGATATGTCCTTATCCCCCAGGACAATGACATTCCTTTATGCATTTGACACAATATCCATTGAGCACATACATAAACTAGATAACACAATTCTTATATTCATGGAACAAACATTTTACTGGTAAACAAAATATGCATGAAGGAACAGATAAATTAATTGCAGACACTGGCAAATGTTATGAAAAAATTAAACAGACTGATAGAATTCAGCAAGTGACTAAAGAAGGTTGCTATTTTGAGTAGTTGATTAGATTAAAAGCCTTTCTGCAAAGAAAACACTTGAGCTGAGACCTGGCTTGTAAGAAAGTGCCAAACAAGCAAAATCTGTGGAAAAGCATTCAGAACAAAAGGAACAGCAAATGGAACTGCCCCAAGAAACAAATAACCTTGGCATGTTTTAGATAAAGAATTCAACACTACTAGAATGTAGTGGAAATAGAGATAGTATAAGACAGAACAATAGACAGGGAATAACTTCATGGTAATGTTGATTATGTTTGAAATAACAAATTGAAACATTGGAAAACCTGGTAATGATTTGTGAAAAGAGATACAGTATTAGGATAATAAATTCACCTTGCTACACCACTGTAAAAATAACAAAGGCTGCCTCTATACGATAAAAACTGAAATGAATATCTGGGACAAAAATAAACAACGTGGGAAATCCTCCATCAGCTATTTGGCTTGTCTATAGTATTCCAAATCTCTGCACTTTTGGAATCATCCTTATGTTGCACTTAAATTTTTAAATATACTTTTTATCTTAGAACAGTTTTAGATTTACTGAAAACTTAAGAAGATAGTACAGAGTGTTCCCATACAGACTATACTTCATTTTTCCTATTATTAACACCTTATATTAATATGGTATATATGTTACAATTAATGAACCAAAGTAATACATTGTTATTAACTAAACCCATAGTTTATTCAGATTTCCTTCCTTTTTCCCAAAAATCCATTTTTTTGGTCCAGCATCTCAGTCGGGTAACCACATCATATTTATTGTCATGTCTCATCTTGACTATGATAGTTTCTTGGACTTTCCTTGATTTTGAAGACCTGACAGTTTTGAGGAGTACTGGTCAGCTCCTTTATAAAATGTCTATCAACAGATTTTTCTGATGTTTTTCTCATGACTAGACTAGGAGTACATAGTGTTGAGAGAAAGATCATAAAGGTAAAGTGCCATTTTCATCACATGATGCCAACATGACATCACTGTTGATGTTGACCTTGATCACCTGGCTGTGCTAATGTTTATTTAGGTTTCTGCATGGTAATATGACTTTCCTCCCTGCTTTCCACTCTGTACTCTTTGGAAGAAAGTAACCATGTACAGTCTACTGATACAGAGTGAAGTGTTATGCTCTACCTCTTTGAAGGAGGAGCGTCTGCATAAATTATTTGGAGTTGTTCTACACAGGAGATTTGTCTTTTCTCCCCACTTCTTTATTTATTAATTTGTTTATATTTGTATGGATTTGTAAATATTTATTTTATACATTGGGTCATAATCCAATACTACTTTATGTTGTTGCTTAAATTGTTCCATCTCCAGGCATTAGATGCTTTTTTCCTTGATTTCTTTGACATACCCCATCATTATGATTTTTTAAACATTTCTGGACTTTCAAGTACCACACTATGCTTCATACTCATTTTGTGTATTTCCCACTCCAGTCCTAGAATCAGCCATTTATACAAGAATCCCTTGATACTTTTATTTCTGAATGAAATTAGAAACTAAGATCTGGCATTTGGTGGAATCTTTTTACTAGGTAGAGGGTCCCTGCTTTTAGGTCGTCTTAGCAGACAAAGCAAGAAAATATATGTTCACCTATTAATGTGTGTGTGTGTATACACACACATTTATATTTATATATGTAAATATCTGTATCAATATACAGCTAAAATATGATTTCATACGAATGTCTCCAATTCATCCATTACTGCATGGACAATTGTAGCCTCCTCCCTATCTGTATGCAGTTTCCCTATCTGTATCTTTCCACTCTAACAGTGAGAAATCTAGCTCTCACAATTTGCCATATATTTACTTTTCAGTTCCCATTAACATGTATAATGGTATCAAAATTATTATTCTGTACACCCTAGGGAAATAACATTATCAAACAGAATACATTACTTATGTACAGTGTCTCTTGCCTTTAGTCTTATAAATTCTGCTCATTTCTAAAGTTACTTAGGTCTACATTTGTCTTCCATTCTCCTTCAGTGGGGTTATTTTATACATTCATAATAGTTATATTCTCTTACAGTCTACATTCCTGGATCCTCTGATTTCCTAAATCTTTTGTTTAAATTTTCATAAGTGAGATTGACCCTTAGTGCTGCAAAGTTCTATGAGTTTTAACAAATACATAATGTCATGAAACCACATTTACACTATCATACAGAATAGTTTCACCACCCTGGAAATTGCCCTATGCTTCACCTATTCAACTCTTATATCACCCTCCAAAACCTAGCAACTACTGATCATTGCTATATATATATATGCAACTATATCACTGCTATAGTTTTGTCCTTCCAAAATGTCTTATAATTGGAATCATATAGTTTGTAGTCTACTAACATGTTTTCCTGGGGGAGTAGGCCATTGTTTCAGAGAACTCTGTGGCCATAGTTCACAATGATTACTCTTCTTCTTTTCCTGTCAAAGCCCTAAAAAGATTTTTCTGGAATCTTTCCCATGAGAATTTGGTGGGGCTTCTGTGAGTAAAACCCCAAAAAGTATGAGTCCCCCATAAGACTGAAACTCCCGTGAGTTTCTCACTCTCATGCTTGTCAACACTCAGCCTCTAAGAAGTGGTCAAAATTACCATTTAAATATTCCAACCAATTTATGTTCCCAGTGACTTCTGCTCCGATTTCAGAATGGCAGTTTGCCCTGAAATTTCATCTCTGTTAAATACAAGAAAAGTTGTTGATTTTCAATTTGTTTAGATTTTCCATATTGTAAGGATAGATATGCCAACTCTAAGTTATTTCCATATGGAGCTGAAACGAGTGGACCTCTTTCTATTAATGTTTTCATTAAATAAGTTAATATATTCTTTAATTTTCCCTCTGGCTCTGCTTCTCTGGCACTGGAATATGTCCAATGAATTTTCCATTATTGTGGGTTCTCTTTCACATGTGGAGCATAATACATACACTCTCAAGGAACCTAAATAAATTCCTCTATGTCTATGTCCTGCACTTTCTTTTTTATCTTTCCTCTGTTTGCACTTTTTCTTTCATTTGTTCGTAGTAGAAGTCTGATAAAATTATTACCTGGATAAAGGATTAATTAATAATAAACAAATGTATAAAATGAGAACAAGAAATTCAGTCCTCATCTGTCCAATAAAAAATGTCATGCTAATTTTCTTTAAAATCAGTTTTCTACTTGGAGTCTTTGTGACATAAGCAATGACAATAATTATTTTAACTACCGATACCTATGCTATAGGCTAAAACAACCTGCTGGAGGTTATATGTTTACCGAGATGGTATCCACCACACCAAAATCTACTGTCATCACCAACAGAGAGTTTATGAAGGCCAATCTGGGAACAGAATGAGTGAAATAGAGAATATTTTTTGTTTATTTGTTTTACAGAGACCCTTACCATTTTCTGACAATCACTGTAAGCATTGTAATAAACTTAATGATAAGTCTTGAAATAAAATTTTCACACAAAAACAAAAGCCCAACCCATTTCTAAATGGTGATGAAGAAAGAACTCCCCAAGAATTAAACATAAAAAGGTACCCAACAAATTCCATTCATTTTAACTTTTTTCCTCCCATGTAAGTATGGATATTTTTTTTCTTTAATTTTTTTCTTGAAGTGTGGCAAAACCAAAGAAATAATTCTAAAACATAACTTGTAACCTCAATCCCGCATTCATATTCTGTTATTGGATGTAGTATGTTATAATAACAAAGTTCAGTATATGAAATAAAAGTACGTATTTTAACATGTCAGTCCCACAGACTGACTTCAGTCTTCATTGAATTTATAGTGAAATCAAACTTCTCCAAAAGTACTCATATTGTTTTCAGATGAATTGGTGACAAAAAGGCTCAAGATCCCTGCATATTTCTAACAAGGAATAAATTCCCTATAACAGCACCTAAGTAAGTCACGTATTTTATTATGAGGATCCAGTTTCTCATATCATCTAGGCAATTTTAACAGACAACTTTAGAACAGGCATTAACTTTTTCAAACTGTCCAAGCTCTGAATGTGTTGAAACAATAACAATTTGAATTAGGAACATACTCTTGATATAGTGTAGTATATTGAAAGTGAACTCCAGCCTATAGGCACTGGTTTCCAACCTGATTCTGACACTAATTCAGTGATACAGTTTCTGGGTCTTAGTTTATGCACACATAACAGACACACCCATGTGCCTATGCACACAAATTTGGTTCAGATGAATGCTAAAACTATTTTTGTTCATCCAATAGACTTTCCAGGATTTTCATCTCACCCTTAGTAATTAGGTTCATTTAATAAGACATCTCCTTTAAAAGGCAATATTATGTTAGTGGCCTTGTTAATAACATTATATGTCATTTGCTGATCCTAATAATTGTACTAAGAAAGCCATGGTTTAACTTCGGTTACAATTAACAACAGCTCCACCTAGTGAGTCATTATTTGACATTAGCTTTCCTTGGATTTAAATTAAGTTATTAAGGAAGAGGAAACAGTTTTGATAGTTCAGTTCATTTTTATTTGAGGATTACCTGTTCAACTGTCTCCCTGTTTCCTGAATGAGAAATACCTCCAATCTTTCTTTTCATCCCTTACACGCTTTTCCCCATGTATAAATTAATTCTTAGTGGAATGATAATAATCTAAAATGCATTGGTTAGTGTTGCCCTCTTTAAGAGTTAAAGTGTTACAGTATTACTATTCCCAGGTGCCCGGCCCTTTTCTTCTTTTTTTTTGGGTAGCTGAAAATTGGATACCTTAACAAGCCCAATTCAAAGAAATAAACACCCCTATGCTGAACTGCAGATATGCCTTCTTAGAATGCATCTGTAAGACTCATTTCTTTGTCTTATCTCTGTGTTATCATAGGAGAAACACAATATATCCCATTTGATAAAGTCAGGTAGGTGTTGTCAGCTCTGTAAATACAATCTTCCTCATGGGCAGATCCCAGGCTATAGACTTGGTTGAATATATATGGCAGCATAGAAAGAATGCTTCTGGCTACGATTCTAAGCCAGATTCTCCAATTCAGATTTATCACACTAAAACTAATGAATGTTTAGATTTTCTACATGACTCCTGTATCTAATGTTTTCTTTTAAAACCCCAATATGGAAAAATACACATTGTAAATATGGAAATATATATTTCCCTTCTAAATTACTTAAACAAGAATTTGTTTACAAAAACTTGGGGAAATTAATTCTAGACACATATTTGTTATTTATATAATTATATATTCACTATGACTTACAGAAATATTGACTTGTTATAAGACAACAAGTTGATCTAAGTGACTTATTTAGTGCCATATGTCATTTTGTGATGTAAAAGCACACACATGTATACACGCACTATAGGAAATTATAAGTAACTCAAGTAAAAGCTCTTTGTGGAAATAATCACCTTCAATAATTAGGTACCAAGTCATACTATTTCTTCTTTAAAAGAAATACTCATGATCTAAACAGTATAACTTTCATTATTTTTTCATTTGGGCTCAAACAAAAGCACTTATTTTTATAGTCTACACATTTTTAAAAGTGGTTGAGTATAAAAATGTCAATCAAATTTGTTCTTCAAAAAAAGACTCCTTTAACTAATGCTAATTGGAAATTCAGTGAAACTGGATAATTTGAAATAGATATAATAGTAGAACAATTTCTCTCTAGGGAGAATTGGCAAAACTAATTATAGAACCAATTAGTATGTGCAGGTGAATTGCCAGACTGTAGAAATGCGGCATGGTCATATAACTAGCTTCTGGGAGCTCCAGGCTATTGCTAAACTAGCATAGCTTGAAATCTGACTATGAAGACTCATCAATATAAGCTCCTATTAGGACACATTTGACTTGATCTAAGCTTAATTTCTGGTGGCTACACAGACCTTACAACCAAGCTGATTCCTTCATTTGCCTTGGACTACTAGTCTCTGCATCTCTTTTACCTTTGCCTTATCAATTTTTCTGTACAAACTTATTTTCTTTCTCTTCATGATGTACATAATGGAAAACATTGCCCCCTGTTCTAAATTGCATTGTTGAGCACTAACTTTGAATTGTTGGGAGAGAGAATAGGATTGTCACAGCTTGATTTAGGTGTTTACTTTGGTTGCAGGGTTTTCTGAGTTTCACTTTACATATTTTGAGGTTCTGTTATTAGATATATACACATGAATGACTGTTAATTCTTCTTGAAGAATTGAGTCGTATTTTTACTGTGCATCATTTTTTTTCTGGAAATACTTACTGTCTTTCAGTGTATTTTGTTTAATATTATTATAGCTCCTCCAGACTTTTATGCTTACTTATTACATGGTAGATGCTTTTTTTTTTTTGTTATGTTACTTTTCACCTGTTCGTATTGAAATTGAATGTAATTTGTAGAAATTCATCCTTGAGAAATTAAGGATGTCTATAGCTATGGATCAAGATTTACTTCCACAGAAGACACGAAGAGATATTTTTCTAAAGAGGACATACAGATGGCAAACAGACATAAGAAAAAATGCTCAACCTCACTAATCATTAGAGAAATGCAAATAAAAACCACAATGAGATACCACCTCACCCCAGTCAGAATGCCTATCACCAATAAAACAACATACAACAAGTGCTGGCAAGGATGTGGAGAAAAGGGCTCCCTCATGCACTGCTCGTGTGATTGCAGCCACTATGGAAATTAGTATGGAGGTATCAAAAAAACTGGAAATGGAGCTACCGTATGTCCCAGAAATTTCACTCTTAGATATCTAGCCAGAGAAATCCAAAACACCAACTCAAAAAAAAATGTATGCACCTCTATGTTTATTTCAGCATTATTCACAATAGCCAAGACATGGAAACAACAAAAATACCCATTGGTAGATGACTGGATTAAGAAACTGTGGTACATTTATAAAATGGAGTATTACTCGGCCATAAAGAAGAATGAAATCTTACCATTTGCAATGATATGGATGAACCTATAGAACATTATGCTAAGTGAAATAAGTCAGATGGAGAAAGACAAATACCATATGATCTTACTTATATGTGGAATCTAAAGAATAGAATAAATGAACAAACTAATCAGAAAGTCTCAGAGGAAAGGAGAGGAAAAACTGAGGGTTGTGAGATGGGAGTGGGGTGGGGATGAGGGAGGAGGTGAGGAGATTAGAAAGCACAAGCAGTAACCACAAAATGGCCAAGGGGATATGAAAGACAATTTGGGGAATATAATCAATAATGTTGTAAAGATTTTGTAGGGTATTTAATGGACATTTGTCTTACTGGGGAGACCACATAATGGATGGTATAGGAGCCTGATCACTGCAGTGTACACCTGAAGTTGAAGCAACTAAAATTGTATACACACACACACACACACACACACACACACACACACACATATAGTCACAGAATGTGGAGTACAGCATAAGGAGTAGAGTCAGTGGAACTGTAACAGCTATATACAATGTCAGAGGGGTAGTAGATTGGGGGACGGGGGCTATCACTTTTTGAGGGGTATAAACATCTATTACATTGCTTTGTCTACCTGAAACTAACAAAAAAAAATATTTACTTCCAAAATGTTTGTAATAAAGAAAAAGAAAATAATCCCATAGGGAATGTTTTAAATAAATAATAGTGCATACTTAAAATAAATATTAGTGAACATTAATATTCATATTGAAATATGAATTACTAGAATGATCTTCACTTAGTTTTAGGTAAAACATGCAGGTTAATACTCAAATATGAAGAAAAGGATCTAGGTTTGCACATAAACACCCACTGTGGCAGATAGTGCCATATGGCTCCCCCAAAGCCATTCCCAAGATCTTCCTTTATTTCCTTGCCTTCCCACCTTATAAAGGTTAAAAAGTTCAGAGATTTAGCCTCCCTGGCTTTCCTATAAAACAGTGTGTCTTTATGACCTAGTTCTGGAATATAGACTTGAAGAGAAGGATAATTGGAGCCTCTGAGAAATCATTTTATGGTCTCTTAAGAGTAAAGGAAGAAAGCTCACTCACAATATTGGCTATCTGCTGGCTTCTCACCTTTAGTTGAACCCCAAGGATATGATATTGAAGTTGAACCAAACCATTTGAAATCACAGAAAGTTCAGGAAAATCATAAACACTGACTTCATAAACCTGCTTATCCCAAACTGGAACTCTCTATCTACAGACTCCTGGTTAAATAAACATTATGCTTTTCCTATGCTTTAATACTGTTTTGTTTGCTCTTGTTGTAAACCAATTCACCTCACATACCACACACACACACACTAGTCATATAACAATGCATTGTGTTAGAAACCTATACATCAGCATGTGAAATGTGTTTATTGCCATTAATGATGGGCATTTCTTGGGCATGTTTCTAAATTTTCTAAAACAGCATTATTTAATAAAAATATAGAAAATGCTCAATTCTACTTAATTGAACTCTTTCTATGTTAATTATTAGTTTTTAAAAAGTTTACTATTTTGCAATTTATATTAATTTGGACTTTTCCAGTAACAAATATAGTTCAACATTTTGCACATGCTTGTGCTAGGTGTAATTCCTCTTTCCTGAAACGTAGGTTTATAACCTTTGTTCATGTTAATATGTAAATGAAAATCTAAGTAATATTTAGATTTTAGAAACTGTCCGAAATAATTGAGATTATTTTTAAATTTCTATGCAAGTTAACCACAGACAGCTATTATTTCAAATACTGAGAATTATAATCTCGGTTTTATAGTTGAGGTAGACAGTAAACTAAAACATTTGAATAAAAAAGATTTTTATAACATAAACTTCTATATTAGCCATGCTTTATGGCATCACATGATCATCTAAACATATTTCCTGAATCTGAAATAGTAAAGGTTTACATTTTAGATGTAGAATTTCACAGCATGTCAATCCTTACAGTGTTAACACTAAAGTTGAGAAAAATATTAGAGAGAAAATATGAAGGTTATAATGGAACAAACGGTAAATTTTATATTTAAGAATTGTGTTTTCTCTTCAATGCAAACACATACCTTGTTTATATATACATCTTGTATTAAATGTTTAGAAAACTATATACCATCATATTTAAATATTTATGTATGGTTTTATTTAAGGACCTATTTAACGTGTTTTTTTAAAAAACAGCTTCTTTGTTTAGTATGCTGGACGCTATATATTCCCCTAATATTCCTTTAGTAGCAAAAATAAATAATTTACAAAATAGTGTAAGACATAAACTTTGAGTCCAAGAGATTTGCTTCACACTTTTCTTTGAATCTAATGCAATTCCTTTTCCTGAGGAAGAATCAAATATGGGATTTTTGAAATTTTCTTAAAGAGAAGCCATAGTATGGTTTTTATATTCATTTAAATATGTAGGTCTTAAGTGCTTAAAGACTTAAATAAAACTCTTACACAAAAAGAGTAAATATTTGCTGCACATATTTGTAACTTGCATTTATTATTTTTTAACCTTCAAAAATTATTTTAACTTAGTCAAATATCTTATTTTTTGGTTTTTCACCTCTTTGGAATTTAGGAAGAAGTTATCCTTTCGAATTTTCACAAAAAGTCATTTCCATATCAGAATTTTTCAATAGTTTTACACACACATACATACATACACACTAACCATTTAAAAATGTAGCTTGTACTTTAAAATATATTTCTCCTCAACATTGCTAATAAATTGTCCCAAGGTGATTTAAAGAATAATTCTTCTGTTCTCTGTGCCTCTAGTAGCATATAACAAATTCTTGATCGATCTATCAAGATAGATAGAAAACAAATGTTTTCTTATATTTCTACCAGTGTTCATCTCACCATACTGTAATTTCTGTGTGAATAACCATGTTGGTATTCTTCCTAATAGAACTCCAATCTCTAGAACTCCTTCGATGGCTATAGCTCAATGAATGTCAACCAGATCTTTTTGGAAACCAATTCGGTATATTCCAAAATATTTTAAAAGTTCATAGATCTGGCTGAATGTGAGCTACAGTGGTTCAAGATTTCTCTCAAATGTACCAAATAGCCCCATATGAATAAAAATGAATTGCATACATATTCAAATTTTGCAGTAAATCCAAGCAAATTTAACAGCTTTTGTTAAGCAAAATTTCATCTGCCATAACAACGCCCACAACTGTAACACACAAACTGCAGACAAAACTTCTTTCATGCTCCAATGTGTATGTTTATGCCTCAGGATCTGCTAACACTTCTCAAATGCAAAACATTTGCTGTTGAAACAAATAGTTCCTTTATAAATCTCCAACTGGGCTGTGAAAACACTGACAATTCTGTTGATTTTAGGAATGATCATCATTTGTGGCTCATCCAAGTAAAACTATGTTATTTTTCCATAAAGAAAGTTATATTACCAAAGTATTAAATTTAAAAGAAAATATACCCCTTAATTTAATCATTATAACTAATTTATTTATTTTGTTTTCAATACACATAGTGTTTGTCTACTCTGCAAAAGGTACTTGGGGTACAAAATTGAGTAAGAAAACGCGATAAAAAGTTTGTCATCATGACTATCCTCAAATAAATAGACTGAATATGAATAAGAAGAGACTACGTATACTTAGAATGCATATACTTATGTTTTTATATAATAAGTGGTATCAGCTACATCCTAAATATCTGATATAAAAAATTCTACTAGGAATTCATAAGAGAATGAACAGTGAAAGATGGAGTGTTTATACAGATATATTGGACTTTTAATGGCTTCTGAATGATGAGCTGGACTTAGATAAAGGAAGGAGTCCCTTTCAGGCAGAAAATTACAAGAGAAAAGTCATAGTTAGAAATGCGTATGAAACATTAAAGAGAAATTAATAGAATAGTCTGGCTAAAGTGAATTGCTTACAAAAGAGAAGTAAAAAAATAACGTTGGGTACAATAAAGAGAGCTTTTAATGCTGGAGCACAGCTTTATTAAGAATATTTGAGAGGTAGAGAATGCCAACAAAGAGACTAAGTACTGAAATGGGGAACTGGCACCAATGAGTTTAGTATAGACTATATGAGAAAGAGAACGGAGGTTGGCATAGCAACTAAGACACTATTACAGTGGTCTAATTATAACATCGTATTTCTTTTTCTAAGAATGCTTTCTTTTTGCTTGATAGGAGAGCATTTTTTCATTAATTTTTGAAACTGGAAAATTTCTAGAAGCAGCAAAAGAGGCACTTCAGATTATGCCTATGCAAAACAAGTACCAATACATTGTGGAGAACTTCTAAAGGTAGTGAAGTAATCTGAATAGAGATGCTTCAAATTAAAAAGTTTTATGATGTCCTTAATAATGTTACTTCTATTTGAGTACTTATTTCAGCACTCCAGAAATTGACTTTCTTTTTTCAGATTACATTTTCTAAAACTTAATTTCTAGATTTCCAGTTTCAAAGTCGCTCAGCTATACTTGAAAATTCAGATTCCTAAGCCCACTTCATGCATACTAAATCGGAATCTCTGTATGTAGAGCCCGGGAACTTACTTTTTTTTCCCAATAAAACAGATAGGTGGTTCATAAGGACATGAGTGTGCATTCAATCAACTCAGTTTTGGGGACTTTTTTTCTTCTATGTATACTTTAAGATATCTCTGTGCTATGTTACTGCTACTTCTTGAGGAGTTGTAAGAAACTTTTTCTATATTTGCATGCCATTATTTTAGCAGTTTATTTACACTTTTACACACAGGAGTTTATGGACACACTTAAAAGGGGAGGAAAGTGATATACAAGGGATTACTTCTGTTTGTAACGGAAGAGAAACCATTAAAAAAGCAAAACCACTTTGTAGTGGTGTCGGTGTTTTCTTATCTGAACCACACTGTAAATGTCCTACATATGATGGTAAGCCTAAGTGACCTGACTGGAGAAGAGGTACAGAAACTAGTCTAATTTGATGCCTTGGTGGGTTCATAGAGTGAGACCATACCCCAATTTTAAATGAAGATAGGTTTTCACAGTCAGTCATCCTGGGAAGAGCATAATGAAGGTAGAAAATGAGGGCTGCGGGCAAAAATGGGATACCTATCCCTCTCTGAGACTTGATTTGTCCTGATTTTTAAATGTGGAAAGAATTCAAGCAACCTGTTGGTCAGCTGTCTTCTCCCATCGAGCTAGTCTGAGTTATCCAGAGAGTTAGCCTGGAAAGGATTCTGAGGAAGTATTGGAGCATCAGCACCTGCCGGAGGAGAAGAGGGCCTGCCCATCAGAGAAGCAGCGTCATGAGAAATCAGCAGCAGAGGCAGCAGTTTGGTTGCGGGATAAGCCACTTTTAGTGGAAGAACATGGAGGATCTATTTCTGAATTCATACAAGGTGACACCATGGAGCACACTGAGTGGAGACATTTTTTCTAATGATTATTTCTTGTCAAGGTTGACACTTTCATAATTTAGATTTTGAAATTATGGGTTCGTTTGCAGCAACATATTAGCAAGAGGTATGACATTTGGTACAAGTTTATTACCCTAGTTTAAGTTAAAGCATAATATCGTGACCCTGGCCAATGATTTCAGGATTTTTACTTCCTTTTTGGCCAATTCTGTCAAATACAGCTCATAATATCTCAGAGGATATCTAAGAAGCAAACTAGTGGGATTAGCACAACTTTTCCTAATAGCCAGTAAACAAGTCCTTTAGGAGGAGTATTCCATGACAAATATTATATTTATATATGCACAATACATGCAATTTGCTGGTGAGTACTAAAAAATCACTCAGAAAACTCTCATTGTTCAATGTCTATTGAGGACACTTATCATGACTGGAGGAGCATAATCACGGTGCCACAGGCTCCCTTGTACACTTCCTCTTGTGTAGTTTTCAAAGTATAGTAGGAATGACAACACATAAGAAATTCTCTTCTAGAGTTCCGGGGGTCAAGTAAATTTGGGAAATAGTGCACACCTGGACCCTGACAATACACTTGCTTTGACCAAAAATATAGTAAATGCTCTGAGAAGGCCGGCAGTAAAAATACTGCTGTATCTTTGGTTATTCCAAATCTTATGGGAACATGGAAACCCATTTTTCATGTCAAATTATTAACATATTAGGTAATACACTTCAGATAATTCTACTAAAATACAAAGATGATAGGCCTCATTATCACACATGTGTGTATTCAAATGCCAGCACAGTCTCTTATTCCCCATGTGCCATCATTTATAAAATACCAACAAATAAAGCTAGGTACCTCTCAGAGATGCAATTTTTTTTCAGTATTTTTTAATCTTTATTACATTTATTGGGGTGGCATTGGTTAGTAAAACTACGTTTCAAGTGAGTTGGCTTTTTGTTTGTTTTTTTTGTTTTTGAAAATCAGTTGAAATAATTAAATAATGTAAATATAATTAAATAATATAAAGACTGTGGGAATTCGTAGTCAATCTAGTTGCTTCAAAAAAATAATGTCTTCATAATTGCCCAACTCGAACCTCCAAAATTCTGTCTAAGTCAATATTTTGAACTTGGATAAAGATCAAAAGGGCAGGATGCCAATAAATGAGATAAATATATTTATAATCACAGAGTAGAAGTGATATGAAATAGCAAAAAATATACAGAGGGTGACAAAAAAATGTATGCACATTTTAAGAAAGGAAAGAACTATATTAAAATTGTAATACAATGAATGATGCTAGCATTTATTTAATCAATGCCATCTTCCGATGCCATACTACACATTGCTACTATAATTCAATTCAACTTTGAAAAGTAATACATAGATAAAAGCTCTTAAAATTTGTACATATTTTTGGCATCCTTAGTAGAAAAAAAGAAAGAAAATATTGGTGAGATTGGGTTAGCCATCTTTAATGAAAGAATCTGCTCATTTCTTTTCCTTCTAAAGAGAAATGAGAGCTAACCAAAAGCATAAATAGTTACTCCAGTTAGAGATAATTCTACATTATTACACTATTAAACTCAATAGGTTAAAAAATACTTGGGGAAATGTTGCCTTACAGCTGCCAAACCGTTTGTTCCCCCACGCTCTCCCCAGGGTTTCACAAAGGAGTGCCTCAGCAAACTGAGGCCCGATGGAGAGATATCGGAAAAGCTCCTTTGAAGGGAAGTCTCAGCAAACTGAGACCCAATGGAATCATATTGGTCCCTCCCCTTCGATGGATTCCTTGGAGTTGTGCATGTGAGTGAAGGCAAAGTACAAGATGGAACACAATGGGAACATTCAGAAAGACAGCTAGCAGGCTATGTAACACACAGATTTTGAGATTAACAATCTTTTACCTCCTTAGAAGTTAACCAATAAAAGCTATGCGTTGGCCCGATTCGGGGCTCAGTCCTTGAGGCTTGAGTCCCTTGGCCCGCTTGCACCCTATTCTTGACTACTGTCTTTTCTTAGCCCTGCACCGCCCTTTTCGCTTTCCACAGCTCGTGTCGTTCTGGACGCAACAGGGAAAAGCAATTATAAGGAAAGGCAAGTTACTACTTTCCTAAAAGTGTTCAGCTTATTCATTTAACTTCAGGAGAATTGAACACACAGAATTCTTTGGCAGTAGCCAAAGAAGAACCAATTAAAATTTGCAAACTTATTGATCTTACTTCTGCTTTGGTGACCTCCCATGTGCATCTCACTCATAAATAAGATGACACAAAAAAGAAACTATTGATTTTTGCAGGATCTTTTGCTTGCCTTTTCTTCCAGTGCACTCAAAATGGTATGGACTATTCTCAAAATAAGGCTGCTAGGATAGGCAAAGGTGTACTGTGTTTGACAATTTACAGAAAAATAATAATATAATGAACCCTATTCACTCTTTCCAATAATTTTCAAATGTTTCTTCTCATTCCTAAATACCTAAAAGGATGTAAAAATCAAATTTGTGGTAAAGTCATTGCCTCACCTGCAATGAGCAAAGGTCATTTGAACAATAGCCCTGCTCCTTTTAAGTAATGTGCCTTTGGGAAAAATGCTACCAAGAATCTAAATAAAAGCTATGGGTAATTTTAGACAAGAAAATCTGTCTCAAAATTCCTGTCCTCTCCTGCACAACTTTGCTCAAGTTTATTGCTCACTCTAGGAAGTAAATCCCCATCCCTCAATTCTGATTTTACTTGTAACACTAACAAGGAGGGAGGGAGGGAGGGGAAGGAAGAGAGAGAGAGAGAGAGAGAGAGAGAGAATAAGAATCCTGAATGAGGAATTAGGAGATCTGAGAATTAATTAATTGTGAATAATCCGGCTCTTGTCCTACTTTATTTTATGATCTTTGACAAACGGATTGAGCCTCCCTGAGCCTCATACTTGTCATCCATAATGTAGCCTGGATGGACTTTAGCTGGTCACTAAAGTTCCCCTCAACTATTATATATATTTTTCTTCAAAAACCCCATCTCTCCTTTATAATACTTCAAAGAAGATTTAGTAATAAATAATGAAGTAAAATGAATCATTGTAGAGTACTGTGTTTGTGATTGTAAACCATGTCCTTGACCCTCATGCATCCCTCGCTCCCCAACCAGTAAACATCATAATAATCCACAGAAAATTGAAAAGAGGAATAAAAGCCTTTAAAAGTCAAAGGATCACCCAGTTGTAAGACCTGAAGGACCCATGGCTAACCAATGTTGAATATGGCAGAGAAAGATAGCAAATGATCTTAAGTAAACAAAATAAATCACTATTATGGAGTATTTAAGAGTTACTAATACCTACCAAGTAGAAGCATAAATCAGATAGGAAAATAAATAATAAGGAGATTCTAGACAAGACAAGAACTTTCCTCAGAAAGACTGGTGAGAGGGAAGCAGGTTTATTTATGGTTTCAAATCCCTCTAGTTTCCCCTTTCTCCTTGGATTTCTCTTACATTGATTTCCATGTCTACCACAACACTGTGTATAACCCCTCCCAAAACTTGGGTCCTTTTTTTTTCTTTTAATTTAAAGATGATGTCTTAATGTCTTTTTTCATTTTTATCCTCTTAGCACAGTGATATAGGATAAGGTTTCAGAACTCCCCCCCAAATCAAGGAAAACCAAAAGAAAAAGAAACAAAATATACATTTTCTCCAGCTTATCTTAATATAACTTAGGAGATCTCCTCACCTTCTGGAAACTTCTTCAGTCTAAACAAAGCTCATCATCCTTTGTACCACCAATATTCATATTTATCACCATCATAAACTTTAATTCAATTGTGAAAAGAAATTGTGATAAATTGAATATGAGGTAAGAAAAGAATTTAATTTAGCAAATATAATATTCAGTAGAACTCAATGAATATAACTATAAACCAAATTGGGTTTCATTAACACATTTTCTTTTAAGAACATATCTAAGAACAAGTATTGAGACAACAAAGAAAGAGGGTCTTAGATTGTACAAAGGATAGTATGATGTGTTCAGAGAGAGAAATGCTTGGCCTCACATGCTAGTTCTGCACATAGTTACAAATAACAATAAAGACGACTTTTAACTTACTACAGCTTGACCTGATCTTTTATTTTTATTGTTATGTTTTTGGCAACCAATTAATTAATTTGCAGGTTTGGAGTTACTAATACTAAAATTATAAAATTCTTAAGCTACATTTTGAGGCTTTTTATGCTATTATTGTGCCTTGCATAATAGGAAAATCAAAATTAAAGATTATATAAGGTAAGTTCTAAATCAGTTCACTCAACTATAGATTCAAATCATTGCATTTTCCATCAATGATCACAGAGACTCTGTCAACTAATGTAAAGAGGGGAAGATGTAGCAAATACAGAAATCTGAGAGACAATAATCATAGGAAGATATAAATTAACCACAGGCAGGACATGTCATAGAAAGATAGTTCTAACAATAATTATCTGTTTCTTGGTGCTGTAATCCCCAGAAATGCCTTAGTTTCTGAAGTTTTCCTTCTCTCCTGAGAGCTAATCCAGTATCCTTGCAATAATTCCCCTTTCTTATTCATGCCTATATGATTTGGATTTTTTACTTACATTTGAAATCATTTTATTTCACATTTATAATATATATGCTCCTTTAAAGTATTTATTGATATATGTAAAATGTTTTGAAAACTGTAATTTACAAATGCTACTCATTATTGCGTCATAATTCTCTTTTCTTTATTAATATTTCAAAAACTAACTATACTACTACTGTGTATTTTATAGCTTCCTTTTGAAAAATCACAAGTTATTATCAATGCTTCTCTATAAAACTTTATAGTGAAAAAAAATAAATGTGTCCCATTTTTAGAGTACAGTAGAAAACAGAGAACAATGAAATATGTGAACACACCTCAGTAAGAACAATAAAATCACTAAGCAAGTATTTACATGGATTTAAATTACTTGGGATTGGACCTATACATTTTTAAGAGATAAATATAGGACTATTTGTTCACAGTACATTCAGCTTTCTAAAACATTCCAATTAATCATTCAGTATAGAATGGAAATGAAGACATAGGCAACTTTCATTGATATTGTAGGATCTAATTATTACTGGTTAGAATCCTAAGATTTTTGTGAGAAATATGAAGCTAAAACCTAACAGGTGGTCTAGATGATAAAATGAATACTTAAGCCATCAATTTACTTTAAAAAAAAAAAAGAAAAGAAAAGAGTAGTGAATTCCCCCAAAATAAAGCCCTCCAATTAACTGCATGGCCAATAACATATTTACAGAATACACCTAATCAGTACTCAATATATCAGTGATTGCAAATATTGGTAACACATGAAAGTCTGTAACCTGGAGAAGAAAAAGTCAAAATATACTTTATAATTTTCTTTATCTATGCATATTTCTGATGAAATAATAATATAAGCTCTTTAAATGTACTACATCCTTATTTCAACCAGGGTCAGTGGTTTGGTGATTCAAGTAACTTAATGATAGCAATTTAAGGTGAAATCAGAACTAAAAGCAAAATTACAAGAGGATTTCACATTTTTGAAATTTCCATCTCAGCTTTAAAATGCACTCATAGTTTTCAAAGATGGCATATGACTCTACTATTTTCCATTTCTACACCTGTATTTTACCCTCAGAATCATAAATGTAATTACATGACACAGCAAATAGAAACAAAAGGTCTTATTAAATATTAGCACAAATATAATATTCTACGTACCTTTGGGAATATTATTCCTATCTATGTATGTATTTTAATTATTTAATAACCTGGTTGAAATTTGAGCTCTAAGACTGTAGAGAGTAGCCAAGTTATTTCAATGAGATTGAGTTTTATTATAACATAAAAATTCTCATTGAAAATTAATGACATTTAAATTGCCTAATATTTTCTAAATTTTATAAATGCTCTTTCAATCTATTACGAATACTTGGAATCTATTCAGGCTACGATAAGATTTGTATAGCCAGGCAGTTACAGCATCAACCTTAAATATAGATTTAATCAGCAAATAATCATAATCCTGAGCAATAATCAAGTTTAAATTTTGCACTACAAAGACAAAGAGATTAGGGGTGACCGGTTAGCTCAGTTGGTTAGAGCGTGGTGCTGATAACACCAAGGTTGCCAGCTCAATTCCCGCATGGAGTGCTGTGAGCTGTGCCCTTTTTAAAAAAAACAAACACACAAACAAACAAACAACAACAACAACAAAAACCTAAAAAAAAAAAAGACAAGGAGATTGCATTAGGGATATTTAGAAAGATATTTTTAAGACTTTGTGAGGACTATGGTAGAGTCAAAGCATGTTCACCAAGCATAAATCAAGATAATATAAAGTATTTGGTGAATATTGATCCTTGAATCTGTATTTCAAGATCATCAGCATGTGCAATCTCTTTTGCCTGTGAAGTTTATAATAAAAGGTGGTTTTTGAAAGAAAGACATGAATAAACCCATTTTTAAGCACCCTTTCAGATATCTGAGTAAGATTTAACAGGACAAATCTTAGAAAGTATGCATGTAAGTCAATGAATAGAGAATTAAAATATTCAGAAATATATAGAAAGTATAAAGAAATCAAAAACAGAAGTATCAAAATGTAAATATTTAAATTCAAATAATTTAAATGCTTTTGACTATCAAATAGCACACACTTGATGTTGACATTTAATGATGGAAAAATGCAGTGAAACATGCACTAATATGGCACAGGGGGCAAGATGATGGGGTAAACTCTGTGTTGCTTCCTACCATGACCACATTAAAATTACCAGTAAATTATACAAAAATCAACCTGGAAAACTACCCAAAGACTAGCTGAACATAAATCCTATGACTAGGATATAAAGAAGCCACAGTGAGAGTGGTAGGAGTGGCATAAATGTGAAACAGGCCAGCCCAGACCTGTGTATGTGGGGAATATCTCAGCAGTGGAGGCTTCCCCCAGAGGAATGAGGGATCCCAGACCCACACTGGGCTCTCCAGTTGGAGTATCGGTGCAGGAAGAGGAGCCCCCACAACAACTGGCTGTGAAAAATGGGGACTCCAACCATCTGGTGAGACAGAAAGTTGTTGAACAACCAGGTGTCCTATTAAAGACTGAACACACAGACTCACTTGCTAGTGGGCATGAACCCTGGGCTCTGATGGAGGAAAAGTGACTCAGGAACTGCCAAGACATATAAGCAGATACTGAGTTGTGTGGCTCCAGGGTGAGAACTGGAAACACAGTCACCATTTTCCCTGTGTAGAATCCTTCTACAGAGCAGCCAGTGGGTGGGCACCATTTTTCTTTTGTTGATCCCTACCCCATACAGCCAAATCTGAATCCACACTGGCCTGGTGAACTCCACTTGCTCCAACCAGGTGACATTCAGGGACACTGCTCCACCCAACTCACACGCCAGTGGAGGCACTTTCTGCAATGGGAAGCCAGCCTTACCTCACACACCCCAGGAGGCTATAAGAGCAGCAAACAACTGGCCTTAACTTGCATGCCACCAGAGGCACCTTCACAGACTACAGCCAGCCCCAGCCCACACTACAATCTTTTTTTGACAACTCTTGGGGTTCAGTGGGTCCCAGACAGAGGCATCTGACCTCGGTGTACTCTGAGTCTTTTGCTGAGGAACTGCATGCTCATCATGGGAACCAAACCAAGTTCACGTTAACTTGGTGAACACTCACCCCAAAATGGTGGCTCCCTGAGAGCCGGCCCCAACCAACTCGTATAATGAACAATGCTCTATTAGCCACTGAGACTTACTGTCAGCTGAGAGGTGGCAGCAGGCCTCAGGGTACTCTAGACTTTTTGCAGAGCTAACCTAGTTCTAGTACTGATGACAGCTATCCTCAGTTCACTGAGTGGCCTCTCCCATGTACCTCCAGTTCCAGCAAAGGCAGAAACCAACCATGTAGCCCCTACCAGGTAGTACTGTACCAGTCACAAGCAGCAGCTGACCTGGGCCTGCACTGGACCCTCCAAAGAGGCTCCAGAAACAACATACCCAAAAGTTGGCTTCAGACCACTACAGAGTACCACCCAATTATCCCCATAGTAGCACACCCAAAGGGTGGTCTCAGTAGGCACCAGAGTCACTGGGGAAAATCCTACTCTTCAAGATAAGCACCCCTGTATAGCAGCCCATAAACACTGGACATGGCCAAATCCATAGCCAGTCAGCCTGAGACTCAATTCCACCTATCGACATACCAACAACAATCGAGGCTCAACTACAACAGCAGGGCACACACAACACACACAAGGGACACTATTGAAGCACCCAGTGCAGTTGACCAGGGAGAACGTGCTACTGGGCCCCACTGGCAGCTACTACATAAGGCCACCTAGCCAAATTGGGAGACCTAGCAAATCTACCTAATATATAGAAACAAACCAGAAAGGCAGTCAAAATGAGGAGACAAAGAAATACATCCCAAATGAAAGAATATAACTTCAGAAAAGGAATTAAATAAAATTGAGACATGCAATTTATAAGACACAGAGTTCAAAACACTGGTTATAAGGATGCTCAGTGATCTCAGGAAGAACTTCAACAAAAAGATAGGAAACATAAAAATAGAGACAGAAAATATTTAAAAAGAACCAGTCAGAGATAAAGAATACAATAACTGAAAGAAGAATACAGTAGATGGAATCACCAATGGAGTAGATGAAGCAGAGAATTGAAATAGTGATTTGGAAAATAAGGTAGTAGAAGACACCCAATCAGAAGAGCAAAAGAATTAAAAAATGAAATGAGGATAGTTTAAGAGACTTCTGGGACAACATCAAGTTTAAAAACATTCATATCATAGGGATACCAGAAAGAGAAGAGAGAGAAGAAGGGATTGAGAACCTATTTGAAGAAATGATCACTGAAAACTTGTCTAACCTGGTGAAGGAAATGGATATACAAGCCCAGGAAGTGCAGAGTGCCAAACAAGATGAACCCAAACAGGCCCACACCAAAACACATCATAATTAAAATGGTAAAGGTTAAATGCAAAGAGAAAATCCTAAAAGCAGCAAGAGAAAGGCAACTAGTTATTTACAAAGGAGCTTCCATAAGTATGTCAGCTGATTTCTCAACAGAAACTTTGCAGGCAAGAAGGGATTGGTATAAAATAATTAAAGTGATGAAAAGCAAAGACCTACAACCAAGACTACTCTACACAACAAGGCAATCATTTAAAATTGAAGGAGAAATTAAGAGCTTCTCAGAAAAGAAAATGCTAAGAGTTTATCACCACCAAACCAGTATTACAAGAAATGCTAATGAGTCTTTAAGAAGAAGGGGGGCGGGGGGAGGGGGAACATTAATATGAATAATAAAATGACAATAACTATGTACTTATCAAAAATCACTTTAAATCTAAATGGATTAAATGCTCCAATCAAAAGACATAGGGTAGAAAATGTGTAAGAAAATAAGACCTATGCATATGCTGCCTACAAGAGACCCACTTCAGATCAAAAGACACACAAAGAATGAAAGTAAAGGAATGGAAAAATATACTTCATGGGAATGGGGGCAAGGGGGTACTGGAGTAGCAGTACGATATCACACAAGATAGACTAAAAAAAAGGCTGTCATAAGAGAGAAAGAGGGACATTACATAATGATAAAGGGATCAATCAAATAAGAGGATATAAACCTTGTAAACATGTATGCACCTTACATAGGAGCACATAAATATATAAAGCAAATATTGATGGAAATAAAGGGAGCAAACAACAGTAACACAAGCGTAATAGGGTAATTTAACATGTCATTAACACCTTTTGACCAATCTTCCAGACAAAAAAATCAAGAAGGAAAGAGCAGCCTTAAATGACACACTAGACTAGATAGATTTAATATTTTTAGAGCATTTCACTCTGAAGCAGCAAAATATACAGTTTTTTCCAAATATATATATATATATATATATATATATATATATATATATATATAATATCTTCCAAGATAGACCACACGTTAGCCCACAAAACAAGTCTCAATAAGTTCAAGATTAAAATCATATGAAGCATCTTCTCTGACCACAATGATATGAAACTAGAAATCAATTACAATTAAAAGAAAGAAACTGAAGAACATACAAACACATGGAAGCTAAATAACATGCTACTAAATAATAAATGGGTCAACAACGAGATCAAAGAGGAAATCAAAAGATATCTTAAGACAAATAAAAATGAAAACAGGACAACCCAAAATTGATGGGACACAGCAAAAGCAGTCCTAAGAGGAAAACTTAAAGCAATCAATAGAGGCCTACCTCAAGAATCAAGAAATATCTCAAATAAGCTAAACTTACACTTAAAGGAAGTAGAAAAGCAATCACAAACAAAGCCCAAAGTGAGTAGAAGGAAAGAAATAATGAAGATCAGAGCAGAAATAACAAAATAGTCTTAAAAAACAAAACAAAAAAACACGAGATTATTGAAACCAAGAGTTGGTTCTTTGAAAAGATAAACAAAAGTGACAAAGCTTTAACCAGACTCATCAAGAAAAATAGAGAGGGGACCCAAATAAAATCAGAAATGAAGGAGAAGTGACAACTGTCATCATAGAAAAATAAAGGATTATAAGGAAATATTATGAACAATTTATATGTCAACAAATTGGACTATCTGAAAGAAATGAATAAATTCCCAGAAACATACAATCTTCCAAGACTGAATCAAGAAGAAATAGAATCTCTGAACAGAAATTACTACAAAAAACAATCAAATTGGTAATCAAAAAACTCCCAACAAACAAGTCTTAGACCAGATGGCTTCTCAGGTAAACTCTACCAAACATTCAAAAAAGAATTAACACCTATCCTTTTCAGACTATTCAAAAAAATTCAAGAGAAGGGAAAGCTCCCAAGCTCATTTCACAAGGCCACTATTATTCTGATTCCAAAACCAGACAAAGATACTACATAACAGGTATATTATAGGCTGATATCCCTGATGAACATAGATGAAACAATCCTCACCAAAATATTATCAAGCCAAATTAACAAGATCATACACCACAATCAACTGGGGTTTATTCCTGGGATGCAAGGTGGTTCAATATCTGCAAATCAACTAACGTGATACCCCACATATACAAAACAAAAGATAAAAGTCATATGATTACATTAATAGATTCAGAAAAAGTGTTGGACAAAATCCAGCATCCATGTATGATAAAAACTCTCAGCAAAATGGGAATAGAGGGAACATACCTCAACATAATAAAGGACACATAAGACAAATCCTCAGCTAACATCATAGTCTATGAGAGAAAGCTATGTGTTCTTCTTAAGATCAAGAACAAGACAAGGATGCCACTTTCATCACTTTTATTTAACATTGTACTGGAAGTACTAATCACAGCAATCACACAAGAAGAATAAATAAAAGGCTTCCAAATTGGAAAGGAGGAAGTAAAATTGTCATTATTTGCAGATGATATGATACTATATAGAGAGAAACCCAAAGATTCCACTACAAAACTATTAGAACTGATAAATGAATTTAGTAAAAGAGCAGAACACAACATTAATATTGAGAAATTGGTTGTACTTTTATATACCAGTAACAATCAGAAAAAGAAATTAGGAAAACAATCCCATTTACAATTGCATTAAAAAAAAAAACAACAAATCTAGGAATAAATTTAACCAAGGAGGTAGAAGACCTATATTTGGAAAACTATAAAACACTGAAAAAAAAATTTGAAGAAGACACAAATAACGGGAAGCATATACTGTGCTTATGGATAGAAGAATTAACATAGTTAAAATGTCCATACTACCCAAAGCAATCTACAGATTCAATGCAATCCCTGTCAAAATACCAATGATATTTTTCACAGAACTAGAAAAAATAATCTTAAAATTTATGTAGAACCACAACAGACTGCAAATAACAACAACAATCTTGAGAAAGAAGAACAAAATTGGGGGTATCATGCTACCTGATTTCAAACTATACTACAAGGATAGTAATCAAAACAGCACAGTACTGGCATAAAAACAGACACATATGAGTAGATCATTGGAACAGAATAGAAAGCCCAAAAACAAACCCACAATAATCTATGGTCATTTAATCTATGACAAAAGAGGCAAGATTATATAATGGGTAAAGACAATCTATTCAATAAATGGTGTTGTGAAACTGGACAGATACATGCAAAAAAAAATAAAATAAAACAGAAAAATTCTTGTGAAACTGGACAGATACATGCAAAAAAATAAAAAAGAAATTCTTACATCATATATAAGTATAAACTCAAAATAGATTAGGGACTTAAAGGTAAGATTTGAAACCCTAAGACTCCCAGAAGAAAGCAGGCAGTAAACTCTCTGACATTGCTCTTAGTAATATTTTTTTTCTGACATTCCTCCTCAGACAAGGGAAACAAAAGAAAGACAAAAACAAAAAACAAAAAACAAATGGGACTACATCAAACTAAAATTTTTTGCACAGCAAAGAAAACCATCAACAAAACAATAAGACAACCTACTGAATGGGAAAAGATATTCGCCAATGACGCATTCTGTGGGTATGCAAACTGAGAGCTACAATATACTTATGGCTCACGACACATAAAGAGCATGCAAGAAAGAAACACACACTGAGGGAATCAGAGGTTAGAAATGGAGAAAAAGAGACTTAAAGACTTAGATTATAAACAATGCGTCAAGTTTTATACACACACACAAACACACACACACAAACAATTACATAAAAACATATTACATTAAATTCAAATATACATTAAATTTATGAAACATATAAAATATATATCATATTAAATTAAATATATATTAAATTTATAAAATATATATTTTTATTTTCAACTTTTTGAGGATAGGTTTTTGTCATCTGTAACTAGAAAATTTCTGAGTGACATGAATCTCTTTAAGTGACAAGATTATGGAGATTTGAAATATATATGTATATTTCTTTATTTTCTAATTGTTCTATAGCACATTTAAGTTTTTATAATCAAATTAACATCACACATGTTGTTAAAAATCAGCTAGCTAAATAGTCTAAGATGTCATTAAATCAATACTTTAAAATTCTGAGTTAATACTCAACAAAGTAGTACAAGTCCAGAAAAGATCTACCTGAGCACTAAAACAAGACTATCACTTTAACCCTACATGTCAAGGAGCATCTAGTATCAGTGGCATTCTTTTGTCCCATCAATGTTTTAAGAGAACAACGTACTTTCACAAATGAATGCAAACTACTCTATTCTTTGAAATTTAACAATACTTCCCACCTTCAGCCCCAGCTTTCTCTTCATGGGCATCACCTAGTATCTGTTCGAGTTTCCCATATTCTTTCACTGGAAACCTTGTTGTAAAGTTCATAATCTCACACTGGAAACATTATATGCATTCTTTTTAAGACTGGAGCTAGATAAGGTTGCTATAGTTTAATATAGTTCTTTACTGTCTGTATATCTATAAATGTAGTTCACCCAGGCCAACACAATAAGAAAAAAAGTGAAGCAAGGGAAAAAAGATAAATACATCATTATTTACACATCATTAAATCTAAAAATTTAATAGAAAAGCCAACAGAATCACCAGATAGACATAATGAAATAAAAGATTTACAATTTTGCTAGTTTCACGAGAGAATTAAAAACTCTATTTCATTTCCTTATACCAGCAATAATCCATCTAGAATATATATTTTAAAATAAGATATCATTCACATTAGCAACACATCTAAAAACACTAAATAAAAACCAAAAACACGTTAGTTTGATTTTTTGAAGAACTCTAACATACTCTAAATTTATGTGCAGAAAAATTTCACAAGCAGCTAAGTCAAGCTTAGAAAAGAATAGTAATGAGGGAGTATAGCTCTTTTGAATACTATGACACTCTACAACAAAACTGTAGCAATAAGAAATAATTGGGAATTGCCACAAGAAAATTTAAAAAATTAGGCCAACAAAGTTGAGAGATCAGAAACAGAATCAACTATACACAGGATTTAATATATGAAAAAAATCTGTATCAGGTATCAATGGAAATGATATATTTTGTATAAATAGTGTTGAAAAACTTGCTTAATTTAATAAATAAAATAAGGTAGATATTTTTATATAAAAATGTTAAAATCTAGTTAATGAAAAAATATGAAAGATGAATAGTTAATAGCAAAAATAACAGAACTTTTTAATCCAGATGAAGAAAAGAGATTCTTAAACAAAACATTAAAAGCATGAATTCTAAGTAATTTTGATGAATCAGATCATGTAAAAATAATCTATTTTTTTAATTTTTAATATCTATATAGAACAAGCAATTTACAGATCTCTTTCTCTAATTGGAGCTTCAAGTGTATATATAAACATACTGTACAATATATATAAATTTACAGCCAGTACATCCATATTTTGCTTAGCATTCCAAGGCCACATTGCTAAGTCAGTATGTAATCACTACAGTGACAGATTACTTAGAAAGGAAAAAGCCACATCAGTCTGACAACATATGACATCAAAGACACGATCCCCAAGAAGACATACACACAGCCAACAAATATATGAAAAAATGTTCAATTTCACTAGCTATTAGGGAGATACAAATCAAAACCATAATGAGCTACCACCTCACACCTGTTAGAATGGTTATTATCTACAAAACAGGTAAAAACAAATGTTGGAGAGGTTGTGGAGAAAAAGGAACTCTCACACACTCTTGGTAGGAATGTAAACTTGCACAGCCACTATGGATAACAGTATGGAGGTTCCTCAAAAAATTAAAAACAGAATTATCATACGACACAGCAATCCCCTTTCTGGGAATCTAACCTCCAAATTTGAAAATATTTATCTGTAAAGATATATGTACCTCTATGTTCATAGAAGCATTATTCACAGTAGCCAAGAAATAGAAATAATTGAAGTGTCATTTAATAGATGGGAAAAAGAAGATGTGATACGTATATACAATGGAATATTACTCAACCATGAGAAAAGATGAAACACTGCCATTTGCGACAACATGGATGGATCTTGAGATTACCATGCTAAATGAAAAACGTCAGACAGAAAAAGTTGAGAACTATGTGATTTCACTCATATGTAGGATGTAAAACAGAAAGGGACAAATGAACAAAACAAACAGACAAAAACTCATGGACACAAACAATAGTTGAGTGCTTACCAGAGGAAAAAGGGGAAGAGGGTAAGGGGGGGTCATATATATGATGATGGAAGGAGATTTGACTTTGGGTGGTGAACACACAATGCAATATACATATGATGTATTATAGAATTGTACACTTGAAATCTATATCATTTTATACACCAATGTCACCCCAATAAATTTAATTAAGAAAAATAATGTCATCAGTTAAAGGAAAGGTGCCCTTAAAAGATAAATGATTGAATGAGAAAGTATTAAAACTTTCATGAACTATTAATTTCCAAAAGAAGAAACAAAAAAATTTTGATTACATGAAGAAATGCTCAAAATAAGTAGTAAACGGTAAAATTCAAATTAAATTACTGAGATATCACTTTATACCTATTTGTGCCTATCTGTCCAGAAATTAAAAAGAAAACTGGATACTTCAGGATGTTAGTGGATATTTACTAGTATAGGAACCCTCATGCTCTGGCACTTTTTTGGGAATGTGGACTGGTTGAGCCATTCTGGATAGCAATTTGACATACTTGGTCAAGTTAATTATATGCACTTCTATGGCTGAGCAATTCTGCTCCAAGGTATATAGCCTAAATAAATGCTCAGTAAAATTCATAGAGGACATATGTGAAGATGGTTCTTATTGAAGTATTTGTCCAAATGAAAGTTGGAGGCAATTTGTTTCTATCACTAAAAGAAGAGACAAACAAAACGGGCTGCATGCACATGTTGAAATATTATGTAATAATGAGAAGCATCAATTATACACATAACAAATAATAATATGTCTGGACTTCAAAATGTAAAGCTTAGTAAAGAAGTAAGAAATATAATGATACATCACTATATATGTGTACATACACATGCATATATCTGTCACAATGTTTCACTGTGTATAGTGAGAGTATAATAGTAAAAATGTGATGTGTGCGAGTGTATATATATATATATATATATATATATATATATATATATATATATATATATTAGGCATTCATAATAGCAATATAAATTTTACAATAGCATTAACAAACAATACAAGACACCTTAGAATATATAATATTTGTCTGTAACTAGGATGGGGAAAAGAGAGTAGAATATAGCTATAAAACAGAATGAATGAATAAAAGAAAACCAAACCAATGAGGATGGAAAAGGAGCCACAGGTTAAACCTGACAAGCTCAGGAGACTGAAAATAACCACATAAGATGGTCTGAACATAAAAATCTCTAACTAAAAGTGAGTCATGGAAGGTAGTAACATCCTTGGCCTGTAGCTTCCCTGACCAAGGTCAATCTTTACCTTAAGTGAGCCTATCTTGGGTCTTTTTGCATCTAAGATAACATACCCTTGGAATGTCAGAGTAATCTCTTTTTCCAGACCCCTCAGGGGGCACAACCCACCAAACCAGAGCAGGAAACTGCAAAATCCCTCACTGTTTAATCTTGTTCCCCAAATACTATTATCTCTATGTGCTGTAAAATGCTATTAACTATCCTGTACCCACCAATGTAAAAGAAGTGTGTGTCTCTCCATTCTACTTTTTATCCAATCCCAGAGATTTCCCTGCTTTTCTTGCTCCCTCCCTTAATTTACAACCAGTGGATTTCATGTAACCCTCCTCTTTTGATTCTAATGTATAAAATAAATTGCAAAGCCACCATTTTCTGGAGCATTCGCTCAATTCATTGATACTTTGCTTCCCGGCAATTGTCAGTTTGGCTCAAATAAACTCTTACAAGCTTTTTTTCTTAGGCTGTATGTTTTTTTTGTTAACACCAACAAACCAAACCAAGAAAGGACAATGCATGGGCCAGTGATGATAATTTGCCTTGAAGTGAAAAGTATAATTAACTCAAATGTCTGATCCTGTGCTCCCAAAATAAAATGAAATATTCTGAGTCATCAAATTACTAGCATCTTAGTGATTCATGCAGTGAACCAACACAAGCAATACCAGTGCAATAATATTCACTGTAGGATACAAGTAAGCAATCATTTTAACACCACAGAGCTAATGTCAACATTCATATATACGGCAAAAAGGTGCTATGGCAGAGTGTGGGCTATAGCAAAAGCCAGAGTATAAAATAAAGACCATAAAACCAAGACGAGTAGAGCCAGAAAGATAGAAGGTAGTACAGTGAACAATATGACCTCTCCATTTCTGTTTTTAAAAAATCACTAGCTGTTAAATTTGACTGGATTTCTTCTGGAAAAGATTGAAGGCAAAATGATGTGCCTTGGTTTGAGACAACATGGGACAAAGACAGCTACCACAGCTGCTGTGAATGACGTCCACAATGTGTGCTGTCTGATGTACTCAAAGTTGGGTTTTGTGCACAGAAAAAACAGTTAGACCTATGTTAAAACATAATTCCATTTTAAGTTAAAATTTGAATCTAGTTTTTTTCTGTATAACAAGTTTAGCTTAAAAATTGAATAATTCTACTTAAAAATCAAGGGAATTTTAATATACAATTTTAAAGAGATTTTGATTAATGTATGTCTGGTCTCATTGTGAAACTTAATAAAGTAAACCCAATTAACATTTTTAAATGTTTTTATAAATTTAATATATTAGATTTTTAAAAATTATTTCAGTTATTTGACTACCAAACTAAATCTTCTAAAGCACTAAAGTAAATCTTATAATTTGATTACATTAAACTTATAAATATGCTGATTAGGTTTTCTTAAAATGTTTCAACACTTTATAAATTTAGAACAATTTATGTGTAAAACAGCAAGTTTAAATCATTCGGTTATTGATTTTAAGTTAAAATCAGAGATGTTTTCTAGACACGACATGATAAATTTTCTTCATCATTATAAGTATTTAAAATATCAAATATATACAGATTATACCTTAATACAATAAATAATGCTATAATTTGGATTCAGCTCATCATTTTAACAATGATTTTGTATTCCTTATGGTTAACATATATTTACTACTAAGGAAAAATAAAACTTTGTCTTCTCATGTTAAACAAATTAATATTTCCATCCATTGCATTGGTTTAATAACAATTAGAAAAACCCAGCTATGGCACTATTTTAGATATTGCCCTCTTCAAAAAGGACTACACTAAATCCTATTATAAACATCATAAAAAAAGAAATACCACCTCTTTAAAGGGGATAAGCATTGAATCTATATCCTTGGGTTAAAGTCACATAAATTTTCAAACTATAGTCAAGTTTTCCCTAATTTCATTCACTACTCCAGTTGTATTTGTATACATTTGACTGTCTTCTTATCTCTAAGGAACTTTCACATTGATATAATTTTGCATAACTCCATCCGATATTGTGGTTAGAACCTGTAAAGTTATTCTACTGAGTAATGATAATAATCCTTTTGTCTTTGAGAGCTTGTTCAGGAGTGGAAGTTTGGTCTGGGATATGACAAAGTTATGTTATGTAGCCAAGAAATAACTGGCAGAGCAGGAAGACCAAAGAGAAGCTGGCCTCTTCAAAATAAAAGAAGGATGGTATCATGCAGGGTGTCATGCGGGGTCTCAGCTCCCGTTCCCCACATAAGAACGCAGGATACGGTGAGGCCAAAAAGGAACACCCACGGAGCCATAGATAAAGGAGTCATACCACTATACTCACGCTGGCAGCTGCGTTGGAGACACAGGAAGCAGGAGCTACAGGATCTGCAACCTGCCGTCTGCTTTTCTGCCAACCAACCAACCCCACTTGCTAGCTGCAGTCCGCCATGTGGCTTGCAATCCGCGCTTGCTAGCTCAGCCACCATCTTCTTGCTAGCCCTCATTTGCTGCTAGCGTAACCACAGCAGTTATATTAGTGGCCAGTGGCTCACTGGTTACAGCTGACAGCCGACTAGCCACAGCTGATGGCCATCCAATCACAGTTGATGGCCATTTACTACCCGAGTGAGCGCCTTTCCACGTGAGGCTGAGAGCCTGGAAACTGCACTCCTGACTCTGTCCCCACAGAAGGATATACTTCCAAAGTGAGCAGAAGGGGTTTAGATTTTGGACAGTCAGAAATGACAAATGTTTACCATAGCCCTCCTACTTCCTATGTTCTGTTGTATATCTTGTTTGTTGTTCCAGCTCTTTCTGTATGTTATGTTCCAAAACTTGTATTATTTCCTGTTGACTCTAGACAAATTCTGATCCAGGCTCTTCTAGCTATATTTCTCACTACTCATTTTATGTTCATACAGTCTGCGGAAATGGGATGATTTACCTTTTTTCCTTAACATGTCCCTAAAACATTTCATTAGTGTCTTTTTCTTAATATTATAAATTGAAAATAGATAATCTCGCTTATTTATTTTTTAAAGCTATCTCAATGGACAACTTAGAGCAGGGATGAAGAGTGACAACAAGGAAATCATTGAAAAGGAACTCGAGTGGATTAGGAAAGAAGTGACAGTTACCTGTTTTGGTGGTTTAGAGTCCATGTTGAATTTCTCATTCACCTGAAAAAACATGAATTTAAAAATCAAAAACAAGGACAATATAATTAATTTTAATGTAGTTAAATTTAACTAAATTCAACATAACTGCTACATCTTAAAACTATGTTTCTTTTGTTTTTGGGGGGTTTGTTTGTTTCTTTTTGGTTTGGTAGAAGTGTCTCAAAAATACGATAGAAGACATGTTTTTTAATATCTATTTTGAACACCTTCATTTAGCAAAAATCAATTAATAGGCTCTTTCTATGTCAATTACCTTTTTTTAAAAAATTTCTTCTCCAGGAAATCTAAACCTTGGGGATAATAGTAGTTAAGGTCCATTGATAAGCTGAGGCCTGTTTTCTATGAACAGTAGAAACAAAATATTCCAAAGCTAACAATAAATCCTTTGAGGGAGGGAAAAAGCCATAAAAGACTATTTTCAATTAATGTTTATTTTGTTGTTTTCTCTTTAACTAATGTTTTGATTTTCTACTTGTGCCTAGAGGTGATTTTATTTTATTTTGTTCAATTTTGTTATTAAGAACTTGACAGGATTTTTAAGTGAAAATAAGCCTATACATTAGGGGATTGTTGGCCCTGGTTCTATTTATAAGGGCATATATATATTTAATCTAAATATTTATCTGCTTCTGCAAACCACATATGGCTTCCAGTTAAAAACTGAAAAGCAAATGAATTAAAGAATTGAGTGTGCTTGTGAAAAGTCTGCTCTCTACCTATGGTTTTGCTGCTCAAGAACAGGGAGACTTTAAATTTAAGTCTCAATTTTCTTACTTCTTAATAAATAATTATAAAAATTGAAAATACTCTTTGGCTTCTAGTTTGGAATCCGACATTCTGGAGCTTTAAAAAGATCTTCACTGCAGAGGGTACGTGGCATTACAGTGAAAACAGAAATAACCCAAAGAGCTAGTGTGACTACTATTCTGGGAGATGCAAAAGCCAACACTATAGGGACAGAATTGGGTGTCTATTCTGAGGCCATATATTAGAAAATAAGGTGAAGGGTTGGAAGCTTAGGAAATCAGCAATGGTTTGAAAAGTTAAATTATTAAAAGCAGCATTAGAACAAAGATTTTAGGTTGTAAGAAGAAAGAGTATTTTGTTTGCATGTGTATTATATTTGTTTTTGATTGTGTGGTTCTAGGTCAGTTCTTTGATTTTGGGGCACAGAGCCAGTGTGCTTCAAGAAAAGGGAGAGAGGAGCAGTCTCTTCTCTTATTTTCAACACAGAAAATAAAGCCTCTTACTTTTAACTTGTATTTTATCCTTAAACAAGACACTGTCTAAGATAGTGCAATGAAAAAGATAAAGTGTATGTCGTCAAGACATTTATAGACAAGGTATCTGAATTGGGACCAGAATTATCATGTTCACTATCTATCTCCAACTTATAAGATCAAAGTCTCCTAAAAAAGATTGTGAAAACTTTATTTTCACCCCACAAAACTCATTTTTCTTTATCCAAATATCTTAGCATGTAGTAATGAACTTAAACAAGACTGACTGCTCAACTGACTGAGTCTTCATCTCAAGTTGATAAAATAGTTTTCTGTGTTCATAATACCTGAAGAAAACAAAACTAATTTTGAGAAAACATTGAAAACATCAATTTTAACTGAAATGGTTATGCGTAAACAACGCAAAAATTCCTACTATTTCAAATCATATGTATTAATCCCCGCATTTATTGAGCGATTCATTCCATAAGAACCCCTTTAAAATGTACCGGTCACTATGTCACATGTTAAAGATAAGCTGAAGAATATATTGAAACAACATAAAAATTTTAGATTCAGATCAAAGTGGATCCAATTTTAATTTTTTTCTTCTTTTTTTTCCCTCTAGTTGTACAACTTTGGACAAGCTGCTTAATCTCTCTTATTCTCAGTTCTTTGTCTACAAAATGATTTTACAATATGTGCATTTCATTGAAATATGGTAAGAATTAAATGAGATTATACACGAAAAATTTAACACAGTATTTAGAATATGTTGGAAATAGTAATTATTACTTTCATTGAATATGAAAAAAATATGTGTAGAATATCAATGAAAAAGCAACTCAGTTATTTTGCATGTATATGGGAAGCTGGTCAAGGGAAAGCCATTGATAATAGAATCTGCGTGACCCAACTGTAAAGATTTGTGAGAGAAAAGGATTGTCTGCATTAGAGGGACTGGAATGTGAAAAGAAAAACCAACAAATGAAAAAAACAAGCAGCCTGAAAATTCTTTAGTTTATTCTATGTCTCCTCTTATTAGTCAGAATTATCATCTTGAAAATCAGGCATTGTTATAGTCCCTATATAAATGAGAAAATGGAAGCTGAGAAAAGTTTATTAATGTAGCCCAGTGCTTCTCAAATTATTGGTCAGTTATTTTTACTTCCAATTCAATAGGTACCAATACATTTGTAAAATAGAGATTACCATAAAAACTGAATAGAAATAAAATCTTACAAAATATATGCTCATGTTTTTATTAGATATTAAAATATTGTTTTTATTAGATTGTTTTATTAGATTGTTTTTATTATATCTAATATTGTTTTTATTAGATTAATAAATACATGTTAATGCATATATAACAATATTATATCTAATATTGCTTTTATTAGATTCAGTAATAATAAAATTAGTTATATTAAATGTAGCCAATACCACCAAAACAAAGAAAATAATTATAAATATTGCATATAATGTTTATTGACGGTGTGTATATAGGTGATGAATAGTTACTATTACATACACAATTTTTGTTGTTCTTCTATCATAAGTAAACAAAAAGTTTTGAATTAAGAGTAATTTCTCATACTTAATATATATATATATATTCTGCATAAACAATATTCCATTTTGAATAAACAATGTGTATGCCAACATTTAAAGTTTTTAATGTAACAAAGGATCTGGATTTCTAAATGTTAATTTACTTAATTTAGGTTGGATTGATGATGACATAGTTTGCATAGGATAATATATATTTAAATATATCTATATTTTATTTCAATGATGCTCTTAGTAACCAGTGTCACCGAAGTACGTTAATAGAAATAGAAGACTTAAAAAACAAAAAACTTTCAGCAAGTTCAGTATGTTCTCCTTTAACTTTCACCCAAAATGATGCAAGTGATATTGTATTTTCATAATCATCTTCAATTCTCATCAGTAGTCAGTTTCACCAATTTGTCTTATAAAACTTATAGTTAAATTTAAATCACCTTCCAATGAAAGAAATGAAATCTGGATCCATGAGTTTCCTATGTATGGATTTCCTTTAGATGGAAAATAAAATCAAAATAACATATCACATGATCAAGGTGTTTACTGACAACCTTTTTGCAAATGTCCAATGTCAAGATCATCACCTACCTCATTTATAACTGTTGTTAGATTATGGCATGTGTTATGACAATCTATAAACATTATTCTAAACTTTAAGCTTTTGTATGTGTTCTTGATTTTAGGTCGTTGGGAATATATTAATTTGTTTTTTAATTGCACAAGGTAATAAATAATGAAAAGCACCAAATATATCAGACTGATTAGCAAGTCTGGCTGTCCAGTTCACTTCCTTAAAAAGCTGTGACAAAACCAGTTTATCTTGAGAATTTAGTTTGTTCCATATTTCAAGTACTCTCAACTAAACATTTTCCTCAGTTAACCAGCATATTTCCACATGCAATACCAGTCGTTTATGATCATATTCCATATTATCACATAATTGGAAAATATTTTAAAATATAATGCATAGCTTTTGCAAAATTCACATCTAACAAACTGTATAGACTCTATAGTTGACAGTTGACTTGTTTTTGTTGCTGTTGTCCTCTTGACAATATTTTCTCCGTGAAAAGCTGGTGCATCAATTTACATTCTGTCACAAGCTTCTCGTTCTGTGTAACCCACAGAACATACACCTATGCAAAACTTAAATTCCAAACCATATTTGTCAACAGTGTTGTCTTTCATAGTTTTACACAATTTGGGGCTAGTTATGTTTCTTAGCAAATAATCTGAAAATAGTCCTTCAATCATATCACCATAATGTTTAAATTGCATAAATTATAAAAGAATTACCATGTTATGCTATGAATTCATCAAGTTGTAATAACCCCATTGTTTGCTAGCTTTATGTTTTTTCTATAGGTTGGCTATATCACTCAGCTCTTGAATATGTCAATATACAATATACAGTTGTGCTGGAAAGGGCTATTTGGGTCACCTGTTTTGCATAGAAATATTTTCTTTAATATATTTGTTCTTTTTTACTATCTTTGATACTAGTTTCGCAGTAATTGTATATGGTGTTTTTATTCTTAGGAAACCAAAGTGCCACGTTATACAAAGCCTGCAAAGCAGTAATGTTTATATGTAAAATATTGAACATCCATCCGCTACTGTCAGATTTTTATTTCAATACCCTTTCTTTCAAAGACTTCTTGTGGTTTGAGTTGTATTTTTTATACTGTGTGTGTAAATGCATCTTAGGTTTTGATGGGTTAATTGCTTCAGTAGCTAATTCATCTCAGCAAATAATACACTTTTTTTATCATTTCATCACTAATTAGAATTACAAAATAAATTTAATATACAACGGATAATAGTTCTGAGTAAAACTAGTTTGACCTCTTTTGGTTTTCATTTCTATGAAGCAACTTCCATTATCACTATTTAATATACTACTGAAAGAAAAAGTGTGTCATTTCTTGACTAAAAACATCCTCTGAATCTTCTCTTACCATGTGTAAATTAAGGTTAAAATTTCTTCTTTATTCCTTGAAATAACTTCCATTCTTACCATTTGATATGCTACTATAGAAAAAAAAGATGTGTCATTTCTTGACAAAGAATTCTTGTAAATCTGCAAATTGGGATTAAAATTTGTTTCCTTAATATCCAATAATAGTAAACTAAATTTAAAATGATGAAAAATGTTTGAGTGATTTTTAAAATAAATAGCCACATCTTTTTTTCTAATTTTTGTTGAACTATTCTTGGCAAACTAACCTCACATCACATGTCTCCTGCTCCTACTGTGCAGGGCTAAAATGCAGTTAATGTCCCATGTAACTCACCGGGCAAGTTGAACAGCACTTGCATTAGTGTAGTTGTTCAGCCCAATTTTTAAATCAGATTGATCGGGGTTTTGTTGTTGCTGTTGTTGGTACTAAGTTATTTCTTTATATATTTTGGATATTAATCCCTTATCCAATATATGGTTTGTAAGTATTTTCTCCCATTCTGAATGCTTTTGTTTTATTTCATTGTTTCTTTGGCTTTACAGAAGATCTTGAGCTTGATATACTCCCATGTTTTGATTTTTGTTTTTGTTGTTTGCGCTTTTGGCATCATGTCTAAAAAATCATTGCCAAGACCAATATCAATGAGCTTCTTCCTTATGTTTGCTTCTAGGTGTTTAATGTTGTCAGTCCTTATGTTTAGTCCTTAATCCATTTCAAGTTAATTTTGTGAGTGGTATAAGGGTCCAATTTCATTGTTCTGCAGACGTTTTTCCAGCTTTCCTGCACCATTTGTTGAAGAGACTATTCTTTCCTCATTGAGAGTTCTTGACTCCCTTGTCAAATATTTGTTGATCAGATAGGCCAAGATTTAAGTCTGTTCCACTGGTCTGTTTCTATTTTTGTGCCAGTGCCATGTGGTTTTATTTCTTTGGCTTTATATTATAGTTTGAAATAAGAAAAGTCTACTATCTCTGGCTTTGTTCTTTTTTTTTCCTCAGAATTGCTTTGGATAATCAGGGTCTTCTGTGGTTCCACACAACTTTTAAGATTGTTTCTTCTATTTCTTTGACGAATGCTTTGGTATTTTGATAAGGATTGTATTGAATCTGTAGATGGCTTTGGGAGAATGCATATTGTTAAAGTGTTTAACAATATTCATTTTTCTGATCCATGAACATGAAATGTCTTTTTATTTGTATCTTCTTTGATTTCTTTTAGCAAAGTCTTGTAGTTTTCATTGTATGGATCTTTCAGTTCTTCAGTTAAATTTATTTCTAAATATTTTATTGTTTCTGATGCTATTGTGATTGGAATAGTTTTCTTTATTTCTTTTTCTGATCCTTCATCATAGCATAAAAGAACTGATTTCTTTAAGTTGATTTTGTAACTGGTCACTGTACTAAAATCATTGATGAATTCCAACAGTTTTTTGAATGACTTTATGAAATTATATATATATGATATATCTACAATCTTTTCCTTAGCAACTAGCAACAATTTGACGTCTTTCTTCCCAATGTGGATGCATTTTAATTATTTATACTACCTAATTTTTCTATCAAGGAACTTGAACACTATATTGAATTGGAGTGGTGAGAGTGGGCACCTTGTCTTGTTCTGAGAGGAACAATTGGAAACCCTTCCAGTTTTTCTCCATTGAGTATGTTAGCTGTGAGTTTGTTGTATATATGGCCTTTATTATATTGAGGTATGTCTCTTCTTTACCCAATCTGTTAAGATTTGTTATCATGAAAGGATGTTGTATTTTATCAAGTGTTTTTCTAAGTCTATTGAGATGATCATTTCATTGATACAATAAATTACATTTATTGATTTATGTATGTGGCATCCGAAGGATAAATCCCATATAGTCAGTGTTTATAATCCTTTTAATGTGTTCTTGAATTTGGTTTGCTAATATTTTGTTGAGAATTTTTGCATCATTTATTCATCAGGGATATTAGTGTACAGTTTGTTTCTTTTTCCCCCTTGGGATAGGTATTCTTACCTGATTTTGGTATCAGGGAAATGCTGGCTTTGTACTTTGACTTTGGAAGTGTTCTAGAGGGATTATTTTAATATTTGACTTTTGAAATATGCTTTTATCACAATTTATTTCATTATCTAGTTATCAGAAGATAAGTGAGGTGATAGTGCCTCAACTGAACATTAGATTCTTAAAAACGATTTTCTATCATTGAACAACATCAATTCATTTTGAGTAAATTTTTGTGTATGGTATATGGTAAGGGTTCAGTTTTAATTTTTTGCATATGGATATCTAGTTTTTTCCAGCACCGTTTGTTGAAGAGATTATCTTTCCCATTGTATATTCTTGGCACATCAAACATTGGTTTTGTCAAACATCATTTGTCTATATATGTGTGGGTTATTTCTGGCAGTCTATTCAGTTCCACTGGTCTATACGGTTATCTTTATGCCAACACCATACTGTTTCAATTGATATAGCCTTGTAGTATAGTTTAAAATCAGCTTCCAGCTTTATTTTTCTTTCTCAAGATTATTTGGGCTATTCTGGACATTTTGTAGTTCAATATGAACTTTGGCATTGTTTTGGGTTTTTACCTATTTCAGTAAAAAAAAAAAAAAAAAATGCCATCAGGATTTTGATGGTAATAGCTCTCAAAATCAGACTGCTTTAAATATTATTGCTATCTTAATAATATTAAACCTTCCAATCCATGAACACTGGATGTCTTTTCATTTACTTGTGTCTTTTTAAATTTTCTTCTTCAATGTTCTGTAGTTTTTAGTATATAAGTCTACTACTTCACTAGTTAAGTTTATTCCTGACTATTTTATTATTTTTGATGCTGTTGTAATTGGGATTTTTTTCTTAATTTCCTTTTCAGATGGTTTGTTGTTAGTATATAGAGACACAACTGATTTTTCTTTGCTTATTCTGTATTCAACAACTTTACTGAATTTGCTTATTAGTTCTAACAGGCTTTTTTCTATGTATGAACGTAAGGGAAAAGACATTGGTCTTGGCAATGATGTCTTAGATAGTACACCAAAGCATAGGAAACAAAGGCAAAAGTAGTTAAGAGGGACTACATCAAACTAAAGAACTCTGCACAGCAAAGGAAACAATCAACAGAATTAAAAGGCAACCTGTGGAATGGGAGAAAACATTTGAAAACCATATATCTGATAAGGGGTTAGTTTCCAAAATACACAAGGAACTTCCACAACTCAATAGCAAAAAAATAAAAATAAAAAGGCCACAATAGGTATATGAAAATATGCTCATTATTAATTTTAAGGGAAATGCAAATCAAAACAATGAGATGTCATCTCACACATGTTAAGATGGCAATTATAAATAAAACTAATAACAAGTGTTAGTGAAGATGTGGAGAATTTGGAACCACTGTACATTGTTGATGGGGGTGTAAAATGATGCAAGTGTTACTGAAAATAATATGATGACTCCTAAAAAAATTAAAAATAAAACTACCATATGATCCATCAATGCCACTTCTGGGCATATAACCAAAATTACTGAAATCAGGATCTTGACAAGATATCTGTGTGGCCATGTTCACTGCAGTATTAGTCACAATTGCCCAGATATGTAAACAACAGATACTTATTTTAAAAATGCGGTATATACCAACAATGAAATATCAGTTAACCTTTAAAAACAAGTAAATTTTGCCACTTGTGACAACACGCATGGACCTGGAAAACATCATGCTAAGTAAACTAAATCAATCACAGAAACACAAATACTACGTAACTTCATTTATGTGAGGTATTTAAAACAGTCAAACTCAGAGAAGCCGAGAATCTAATAGTGGTCCAGAGGCTTGGGAGTGGAGGAAATGAGGAGTTGTTCAATTATATAAAATCCCAATTATGCTAGATGAACAAGTTCTAGAGATCTGTTGTACAACATAGTGTGTATAGTTAACAATATAGTAGTGTACACTTCAAAATATGTTAAGAGGTTAGATCAGTAGTCAATGGCGCATTAATATGGCTATGTCAGTGCTAGCCACGTCCAAGCCATGTAGTAACGCATTATATTATGATTGCTTTTCCTTCCTTTCACATTTTGTTTTCCCTAAAAGTAGTAACTTTCCTTTCTCATACATTTGTTTTGTTTTCCATGAACGTAGTATCAATTCCACACTAATGTCCCTTCAGTGCTATGATATTTCTCAATGTTGTCAAATTCATTCTCTTCAAAATATTCCATATTTATTGATGAAATCTCCAGTGGAGCTTCTTCACTCGTTCCAATCTGGCCAAGATTCTCTGGAGGCAGGCTAATGACATTGTACCTTGGGCTGCATATATGTCACCTCACTTCTTTCTAGTGCTGACCACTAGCTCCTGAACTGCTTGAGTCTCTCTGTCTGGGTCATTGCAACATTTGATAAGGAATATTCCTCATTTGCTTCCTGAGGATGGTATGTAAGAGGTAAATTTCTTCAGATCTTGCATGTCTAAAAATGATCTTCCTTCTATCTCATGTTTAATTTACTTTTTAAAAAGTGACTGGGTAAACATTTCAATTAGAAATGAGGTTCTCTTAAAATTTTGAAAACATTTTTTATTGATTTCTGGTTTCCAGTTTTAAACATTTCACTTTCTTTTTTCAGAAATTTTAGGCAGTTCTTTTTTCAGTCTTTGAAATTTCATGAATAAATGCATGTTGTAGATCTATGTTAACCCATTTTGCAGGGCACTGAAATGAACTTTCTCAATTTGGAAATTGTTCTTGGTAAATTTCTTTTAATTAATAGTTGGATAATATCTTTATTCCATTACCCTTTTTAGAATTATTATTTTGAAGTTGAATCTCCCCTACAGGTCCTCTAATTTTCCCATTTTCCCTCTTCTGTTTCCTATTCCTTATTTTTTATCTGAGGCTATATCTTCACCTTTCTTTTTAATATTGAGCTTTTATTTTCTGTCCTTGTGTATTTAATTTCCAACAGCTTTTTTATTTGTTTGTTTCCAGGATGCTCCTTTTTTCCTAGCATTTTGTTATAATTTCATGGATCTGATAAAATCCTTAATTTTTCTGATGATATTAGTGATGGTGTATTTTAAATTTTCTTCTTTCTCTATAGTCTCTTTTTCTTTCAACTGATTTTTTCTCTTTACATGCTTAGATCTTTTGATATTTATTTTAGATGTTTTCCTCAAATCAGCAATCATTGGCTATCTATTCATATTTAAGTTTGAATAGTTTTCTTTTATAGCTGTGACCATCATTCTAACAGGACCTGACTGGTCTATCTCATTAAGAAATCCCCAATGTCACTATCCCTGTGTATTTTTTAGAGGATTGGTCAGATTCTCAAAAGGAGATATATCTAAACTTCTGCTTGAGGAAGGGTAGAGAGAGGTAGGTATTTGGCTGCTAGCCTTTCGGAGTCTAGTAGGAAAATACAATAGTGGGCATTCAACATTTATTATCAAACTCTTATTTAAACACTTGTTTATATCACACTAAGCCCGAGAAAGACTGGGGCTTGCCTTAAGATAACAGGGTAATGATTGCACCGTAAGAGACTGAAGCTAGGAACGAGCCATTCCTACCCAGCCCAATTGCAGATTTTGAAAATTTACAGATATGTCGAAACTAATGGTTCTTTGGAAAAGCTGGTGTCCATATGCCAGGGAGATTATATATGCCAGGGAGATTATATATGCCAGGGATAGATAGATAGATAGATAGATAGATAGATAGATAGATAGATAGATAGATATATGTGTATATATATATATATATATATATATATATATATATATCAGTAATTCTGAAGTCAGAGGCACTTAATATTCATATTACAAAGTCATGAATTTATGCAACATGAAGGAGGGCAAGGTCATAATAAAGATCAATAATAAAGTCGGAATTAATGCACACGGAGTCATTTTTTGGAATACTGGCGCAAACATTAATGGGCCAGCCTTGTCCCCCATCAGGACAGTCAATGAAATTCTCGGAGATTTTTCTGACTGCCCTATATGCCTTTCATATTTAATATCGATCTTTAACACAGAACTAAAAGTAGTTAAATGAATGAAAGGACATTTTAGGTTAATCATCCAATTATATAAAGTACCTTTTTGGTTTCTATCTTGATACCACATTTCTTTGATTCTAAAACACCTTCAATTATAAAATACACTATTGATTTAATAATAATTTTTAGAGACAAGCCACCTCTACCACATTCAGTGTATACACTGATTGAAAGACATATCTCAATCTCAGAAACTAAAATAAGAAAACTTTGATATCCTATCATTGAGAAACACTGAAAAAAGCTTTTACTTCTCTGTACTTTCAATTCAAGCAGATTTTCAAATAGAAATTAACATGCATGACTTCATCTTCATAAATAGTACTGTAAACATTGCCTCTAAGAAAAGAGAGGGCATGTCAAGTCTTCCTCATCGAGTTGGTCTACTCAAGTAAAAAGCACAGTGTCTTTTGCTTATTTAAGAACTAAAAATACCTACAGAAATAATTTAAAGACTTTGTTCTGATAAATTCAAATGTTATCTCATTTTTCTCTAAATTGGAAAATATATAAATATATTTGTCTACTGGTGATCCTAAAAATCAGTACATGTTTCTCCAATTATCTCTATAATTATTTTGAAGTTTGGTATTTCAAATATGGCACTGAATGCAGAAATGTGACAAAGACTTATTAGAGCTAGAAGATCAGCCTTCTGCATTTATCAACAATATTAGGGTCATTGAGTGGGTGGCAGATATAATTTTCAAAGCTTTAAAATATCACATACAGCTGGATGCATAAAAAGTGCTCTGTAAATACCCTCCTTGGATTTGAGTATCTAGCCACAGGAAGCACTCTGGATGAAGAGGTGGAAGAAATTGCTGGATATTATTGTTCCCATCACTATTCTTTGCTTTGTCCTTTCCTTTATATAGTAATTAGTATGGCAGCCACACACCCATTTTTAATAATCACCTGAGAAATGTGAAAGCTTTACCATTTGATAAATCATAGTCTATTATAGAATAAAATGAGATTTTTCTGAAAAAAAAAAAAAACATCAATTCTATTGCTTTAAATAAATTAAGGAATATACATGGGGGCATTTTTTTATCTTGATTTTAATGACAAGGGACAAACTATGTAAAGCTAGAATACATGTAAAATATCTTCCATTATTGTGCTCCATGCTTCAAGAACCCTATTCATTAATTACACATAGCGTGATCAAGACAGAATGGAATCACTGTACCTGATCAGTGTGACTTGCTTGGGTATGTCGTTCATTCTCTGGCTTTCACTGTTCAGGTCTAGAGTCAGTCATTTATTAGCAACTCATACATATCTTCACAGGCAACGCTAAACAAAAAGGAAGTAACATCACTCTCTGGTAATTACATTTCTTAAATGCAGTCCATCTACAGTATGGAGTAAAGACAAGATAGCATGTCATTTCATAACCAACTAAATCTATTTTTGCATAAATCATTATACATTTTTTCATTATCGGAGTTATATATGGAAACAATTTATATCCTACAGAAACCGGTACAGCTACTTTTTCTATCCACTCAGTGCTAGACTAGAAGTTATTTCAAGGGCAGACAGACGCTGGAATAGAGAATATATAGTCCATAGCACTAGCCCCTATAACATCTGGTATATATTTCAAGAGTGTTTTTTATATCCTGCTATATTTTTCTCTACTATATTTTTCTCATCATTTATTTTTTTAACTCATCACATCATTATTTCCATCCTCATCCTATTTGATGTATTTTACTTTAACAGAGATGCATTAATTCTAATATGCACTCATTTCTTCATTTACTCGACAGCAATTTATTTCATACCTATTCTGTTCAAGACCTTGCTTTAGACTCTGAAAAAAACCACAAATAAGATTCCTGTCCTCATGTAGTAGGCATTCTCATGGATATAGACAGAAAATTTTAAAAATAAGGTATGATTACAATTAGGAAAAGAGAAATGTAGGATCACCACTGTGTGGGGCTGAAATGTTTCTCTCCTGTCTTCCTGGGCGGGTGCCAAAATGTTATAGAGAGATGTGTGAAATGAGGTTTCAACACTTCAGACAATGAGTCAGAGGGAACTCCCGGGACTTCCAGTGTAGGTCAGACATAAATGTGTCAGGAGTATGAACCACCTGTTTTTGCACCTGTTCTTGTGCCTTCAGGACAATACAGGGGCTTCGTGGCCTAAAGACCTCTGGCACTTGATGATGGATCTGTCTGGGAATGCTCATCTTTAGGGATTAGTGGGGCAAATAGAATATATCAATGTTATCTATGGAACTGCATCACATAATCAAATCTTCAGTCTAACAGGAGCAATAGCAACAACAATTAATAAAAAAATAAAATAAAAAAACAGTGTGTGATAAGAATGTGATTATGACATCTCCACATTTCTGGAGGCCACTGCTATGATTCTGCAACAGGACACCATACAGAATCCAGATCTACCACAGATATTGTGACTGCCATTGAATTGTATCCAAAAAGACAAGCAGCAGAGAAGCTTGGCCTATATACTAGACCGCCTGTAGAATATTCTTTTGCTAGGCCCTGTTCAGGCATTCAGGTCAATTGATGGGGTCAAAGCTACTAATGTGATATGTGGTGCTTCTGAAATCCAAGGAATGTACTAAGGAAGATGGCTATATATCATTAGCAGATATAACGTACTACAACGTAAACTTTGCTTTGGATGAGACATATTAACATTCATCTGAACTCCAGAATCCTCATTAAGGTAATAGAATCTCTGAAAATTTACTTCTGATTTCATGGAATGTATGTATGTTATCAGGTATCTAAATCCCTACTTTGATGAGAAGCTTCAATTGGAAACACTAGCTAATTAATATGATCAGTGAAGGATGGGCCTTCAACACGATGTTAGGATTTTTCTTAAAAATTTTTAATTTATTTTTCATGGGCACCATTGTGTCCATATTTTTCAAAAAACAACTGAGAATATAAGAACCATTTGTAGATACCTGAGCTAGCATACCGAATGCAAAATTTCTGATAAATGCACTCTCTTTTCACTTTGCTACTTCTTTGGTCTAGCCTAAAATCCATTCATACAAGTATTCTCCAGGTTTTTCCATGTTTTAAATTAGCAAGATCTTTTACTGGGAATGAGGGAGATCTATTCTTCCTAGATTTGCTTATATAAGTACATTCTTGGGATATACTTGGATCTTAGATTGGTTTCCACTTCCAGGTCAGGAGACAGCAAGAGGAATTAAGGTAGAGCTGGGGACAATTAGATTTTCCATGGGGCTGTTTTCCATAGGCATGTTGACTGGCCATTCCTGGTGTTTTAGATCACAGGTTGGATCAAAATCTGGGGTTGATGAATCTGACTGGTGGTGTCTGGGCCAAGTGATTGTACTCTCACTTCAAGGGAGGTTGAGAAAGCAAGTATATGGCATTTTCTTTTTCAAAGATGGGAGTCAAGCTCTGTTTTGTAAGTAAGCAAGACTGTACATGAGAAGGGGATTAGATTCTGGGCAGCAAAAGGAAAGTAAAATGTCCATTAGAGAATCCCCCATGAAAGGTGAGCTTGAAGCAGTAAACTTGGTCTAGAGTCAAATACAAGAGTTCTTTATGGGCCTTCTAATGTTGTTGATTATTTACAACCTTGAATATAATTCAAAGTATTAGGATAACCAAATATTCGTCATATATATTTGTTTTTAATAGACATTTATTTTTCAGAGCTATTTTACAGTCACAGCAATGTTGAGCAGAACATACAGACAATTCCCATACATCCCCTGCCCAGACATATAAATATTAACCCTTCTCCCTCCGTTATCAACATCTCTCACCAGAGTGGTACACTTGTTCGATTTGATAAACCTACATGGATATATTATTACCATCCAAAGCCCATACTTTACGTTAGAGTTCACTTTTGGTATTGTACATTCTATGAGCTATGACAATTATATAATGACATGTATCCACTATTATAATAACATACAGTATATGTTACATCCTGCCCTTAAAAATCTCTGTGCTTCGCCTATCCATCCTTCCCCTGGCAATCACTGATCGTTTTACTGTCTCCATAGTTTTGCCCTTTCCAGAATGTCACATAATTGGAGTTATACAGTATGTAGCCATTTTAGATTGACTGATTTCACTGAGTAATATGAATTTACAGTGCCTCCATGTATTTTGTACGATTTGGCATGCCCACTAGCAATGAATGAGAGTCCCTGTGGTTTCACATCCTCACCAGCATGTGTCAGTGTTCTGAATTTTGTTCATTCTAAACAGGCGTGCAGTGGTATCTCACTGTTGTTTTAATTTGCATTACTCTGATGATATTTAATGGGGAGCACCTTTTCATATGCTTAATTGCCATTTGTATATCTTCTTTGGTGAGGAGTCAGTTAAGGTCTTTGGTCCATTTTTAATCAGGTTGTTTTCATATTGTTGAGTTTTTCCCTTACACTTTTAATTAATCTTTCTGTAGTATTGTGGGTTTAGGGAAACTTGGGTTGACCTATAAACATATATTTTCCAGGAATCAAGTAGGAACCCTAGATATGTAAAAAGTCATCTTTCCTAATAGGTGAAAGAAATACCATTGACATAGATTTATTATATTAACAGAGTGGCTCTTTAATTTTAGAATCATATTATGCAATAAGTGTTAAAGGCAGTTTTTAAAAATCATATACTATTTTAAGGCAATTCTACTCATGAGAAAGCTTTCCGTAATGTTTAACATAAATTTCTCTGTGCCTTAAGCTGGATTCCCAGAAATACACTATGAGATGGAAATTTGTTTACAGATTTATAGCATGATGCCCCCTAAATCAACACCTCTGGGAAAGTGAAAGAAGTAAGACTGGGCAGAGAGGGGAGTTTAACTGTGGTTGCATAAGGCCTCAGTTGATTCCTTGTGGAGGTCTGGAGCTGGCCCGTTGAAGTTGCCCTGCCTTGATTAGATTCGGGTTGTCCTGAAGTAGGGCACCTGCCCATGCATGGGAAGGCTCTCTTCAGTTCAAGGCAATTATCCAGGAGCCATCATTACTCCCAGCTGAAGTATTGTCTCAATTCTGAAGAGGGTACCTAAGATTAACATTTACTACTGCTTATAACATCCCCCCATTGTTCCTTGTCTGCCTTCAAGAGCCAATTAAACAGTTCAATCCCTCCTTCCATACAGGTCAAGAATATTAGAGCACACATTTTTATCATTCACTAGACTCTTAACTTTTGCTCATTTATGATGGTTGCAATAATATACATTGTATATTGATGGGGTCCCCCTTAAAGGATGAATCATGGAATTGAATAGATAACATGATTATGCTCCTGGTGCATAGTGTACAGTGAAATGACAATTATCCATATGCTCTTGACATTTTACTTATCCTAAAATCACATGACTTTTTGAAACTTTCACCCCACCATTGACTAACACTAGTGATAATCAGTGAATACTTATGTTTTTTTCATATATTGTTATTTTTGCTTTGTTCTCTTATTCTGTTCTTCTACAGATAATTTTATTGTGCTCAGGGGCAGAAACTCACATATTTCTAAGAAATTCCAACTGGATGTCTCATTTAAAAATGTATAGGTTTTCTAAAGGTCTTGTTTTATTCTCTCCCCATAGCTCCTAGGCTAGAACATAGTAAGTGCTCAATGGATATTTTTTGACTGAATACAGGGAGTTTAATTTCTAAATGATATGTAAATTTATTTTGTTATCAAATAAAAATTCTGAGAGTTCTTACTTATGTGAAATGTGGCCTTTTGATTGTTACTCACATGCTTTCTATCAGAGACTTGATGAAATACAACGAAGACAAAAGAGCCAGATAGTCTCATGATTCTGGCCTTATTTGTTTCAATTCCCTTGAACTTTGTTTTGTGTTAGAAAGCAGACTCCCTTGTAATTTTGAAGAGTGATGAGAAAATTCCAAACCAACTCTTCACTTTTAATTTAATTATATTGATGGAGCCTTACACTGAGAGTAACACAAGCTATCAATCAAGTCAACCGACTTCTGCGCTTTGGGAAAATTCATGTCAGCTCTTTTTATCCCCCCTCTTTTATCACTGTCTTCCTTTTTGTGATTAAGCAAAGACCAACCATCTTTCCAAAGAAAAGTCAGTATTCAGTTCAAATTCATTTTTGGTGAGCAAGGCAATTGGATGCACTTTCCATATGATGTAGTGCACTATTTACTAAGTTTTCATTCATAATTTTTTCTTCACATTTGGAATATATTTGTAATCAATATCTTCTTTATGAAGGATGATGACAGTCAAAGATCATCACATAGAAAATTACAAGGAAAAGGGATAAGACATAATTTGCACCGGGCCAAGTTAATGGACCAGCCAATTCCTGACACTCTAATTCAGCCTGAATATCTGTTTTAATTACAGCACAAATTTAGCTACTGATGAAAACTTCACATAAAATTACAATCCCATATAATTCACAATTATTACAGTTTGATGCTAGGAGATGGTAGGAATGTGGCAATTGCCTTTCAAGTGGTAGTTTTGTGTTTTATAAATTGCATGTAGTCAAAGTAACTATTTGAAGTTCCTTGTAAACTAAAGGTACATTTTTTATGACACACACAAAAAGGGCAAGAACTTGAATTTTTTCTACTGACTCACTGTTATATGAATGTTATATCTGATATAGTGCAAACTTTTTTTTTCAACGTGAAAAACAATGCTCGAGGTGCTTTATTAGTAATAGTTTATTTAAACCTATTGTGGGGAATTATTATCCTCATTTTATAAGTAAGTAAACTGAGACACAATGCAGTCAGCTAAATTGTCCAAGTTCACAGAGCTAGCAAGGTATTGTCTAGATTTGAGCCCAGGCCATCTGATGTCAAGTCCATGATCTAAACAACACACCCTGCTGCTCCTCTGAAGAAGGAATGATCTGCACACTATAGATGAATGCAAATCTCCCCTTGGCTAATTTTAAGTCAGTCAATATTTAACTCAGTGTCATCTGTCAGGATTCCACCACAGAATAAACTTAAATGAAATGACATATTATTTTGGACAATCTATAGTGGATGAGCATGTTCAAAGTCTCTAGGTATGAACAGAAGTCCAGGATTTGTCACTACTTTTATAAGTTTGATATATCACTTGCTAAGTCTAGATTTTAGAATTTTAGGTACCGAAATAAGGCAGGTAAACTAAGTATAAATGTTTTACTTCTTACTAATTGAAACTTATATTGTGCCTTTATCACAATTTTCTTCATAATCATTATCTGTATCATTTATTGGGCATATCTAACATGATTTGCAAACCTTATCTTCTTTAATCCTTCAAACCTATGAGTAGGTATTTTCAGTTTAGGAGACTGAAGTTCAGAAAGGTTAAAAACCCATATTTTACCCATGTATAATGTGTACTATTTTGCCCAAATTTGTGAGGGAAAAATAAGGATGTTCATTATACATGGGTCATACTAATTCCATATCTATGTAAATGTTTTCATTCTTTTATGCTTATGAGTTAAAAGTGTAACTCTAGAAATCAATAACGATATCTGTATGCAAAATAATACCCTGGAATATGATAATCGGTTTTGTTGAATTTACAATGAACTTGTAACGACAAAGAGTTCTTGGCCTTCTATGATGCATAAATATCGTAAATTTGTTACTGGTACATAAAATTTCTTGTACCTTGTATCTGTTCTTGTGTTTTGTAATTATTTGTTACATAAAATTTCTCGTACCATAATATGTTAAAAATGCTAAAAATTTTTTATAACACAAAAAACAAGTACCTAAATATAAACAAATAAAAAATTGAATTAAAATGAAAGTTTGTTTTTTTTCCCCTGAAAGTTTGGGCCAAAAATGTGGATGCACATTATATCCACAATCTTGTACATTGTATAATGTACAAGAGTACATTATACATGGTAAAATATGGTAACTCTCCCAAAATTCCACAAGTCTCGAATCCCCAATAAGTCACAAGGTGGTAGGGCCTGGTTGGGACCATTGTTTATGTGACTCTGAAATTCACATACTCTCCACATGAGATGGCTCATTGTATGATTAAGGCAAATAAAGTGAGAAATTCTCTTGACAACTGGATCAGTGTTTCTATTATCTTCTAGTAAGAAAATAGAAATCATAGTAGTCATATAAACATGGAGAACTTATAATAAAAATATATTAACTGCATATAATGTTGCTTATGTAACTGAAAGGGTAAAAAGAGAAATGCAAGCTATCAAGGAGGCAGCAACTGCAGGAAGCAGTAACAAATCCTACGGTCCAGGGCACACAGGGAGGGAACAAAGAGAAGAGACTGGAATTATCATAATGTAGAAAGGGGATCTCATACAGCTGAAACTCAGACCTCTGAAGAGAAGATATTATTTGGTTGGTGCTGGTTTCTATGGAGTGGAGAACAATGAGGCTGGTTTTGAGAATGTTAGGAAAACTGCAAACTGGATTCACCTACTGCTACAGGAAGGATCTATTGTTGCTGCAATGAACAAACACTTCTTATGTGTGACATTCACTAGAATTACAAACAGGAATCCCATAGGAAACAAACAGGAAGAAGCAAATCCCATGTCCTCTTTCAGCCTTGCAGTGGTCTGACTGTCATTAGTTTAGCCGTACCTAGAGCCACTAAGTAATGAAGAAAAGTATACTGAAGAGCCCCAGCTTCAACCTCAGAAAGCAGAGACTAGAAGGTGAGTCTGGAGGTGAAATAAAACTTTAATAACTGGCACCATGTGAAAATTAATTATGGGAATCATCTGCATTCCCAGGTCTATAGTATTTTATGATGGGTCCTTCACACACCCAGATGTCTACAGGAGAAACTTTGTGCTTAAATATGAGTGATATGGAATTTTTCACTTTCTTCATTTTCTTTTTCTTAAACTTTTATTTATTTAAGTGTGTTTTTCCAGGACCCATTAGCTCTAAGTCAAGTAGTTGTTTCAATCTAGTTGTGGAGGGTACAGCTCACAGTGGCCCATGTGGGGATCGAACCGGCAACCTTGTTGTTAAGAGTACTGTGCTCTAACCAACAGAACTAACCAGCCACCCAGACCTGGGATTTTTTTTAAACTAAATTTTTCTTTTCCACTTTCTTTCTCTATCACTACTTTTTATTGCTCTAATACCGTAACTACATTCTTTCCTATCTTGATTTTTTTACCACCCAGCATACAAATTTGTGGTTTATAAGGAGTGGATAATAAAACAAAAAGAAAAAAGAAAAAAGAGGAAATGTGAAAAAAATATTTTCCACCTAATAAGTTCAGACTTTATAATTCCACAAAACTTGTGTATTTGAGATTAAACATTAGGTGAATTTTAACATTCTTAAAGGAAGGTAGAAAAATGTGCCACATGTATCCAGGCTCTATCTTCAATACTTTTCTCCAATACATAAAGCAGACAGCAAAACAAATTATTCGTATTGTCACAATTGTATTGGTTTCATAAATACTTTATTATTAAACTCCATTTTCTCATATACTATCCCTGTTATTAAAATTAGTTTTGCCTTTAACAATAGTACTTGGCAGGTATACATTGTAGGATAAATAACCAGTGTGAAACCTTATGTTTCCTTAAGAGAACTATGCCAATGCCAAAGCATATAGATCAAATTTGTGTCATTCCCTTTAAATGATGCAGGGATACAGCTGTGAAAGCAAATATATTCAATATATACTTATTAATTTCCTACCATGTTCCAGTGTCTAAGCACTGGGAAATCAAATTGAATAAAGTAAATGGCATCTAGATATGGAAGAGTTTAAAGGATTTATGGAAAATATTATGTACAACTCTATGCCAACAAATTTTAACATCAAGATGGAATAGAAATATCTAGAAAAACATAAATTATAAATAATTTAGAGAAAAAATATTACTAATCATAAAAAGAAAAATTACAATTTGTCAAAAAGTGAAACAAAATAGGTGGCAGGCCCAAATGGTTAAAAATGTTCTAGTTCATTTTTAAGGTCACAGAACTTGATTAAGAGATAATTTTTTTTTCAGACAAGAAAACAAGATAGAAAAATGTAAAGTCATCCCCAATTAACATAAATACAACATATATCTCTTTTTTATTTCAATATTGGAAGAGAAACCATAGTTCCTGCTCCTTTGCCTTCCAATGTAAAGGGAATATGCTAGTTTAACATGCTTACTAAATTTGCCACTTCACTTGCCCATGGAACAAGGAGTACATTTTCTGTTGAGTGAATTTAGGCTAAGCAAATAGGTATGAATAGCCCCCTCATATTCTCCTTCTCTTTCTTAGGAACCTAATTTTCTAAAGAGTATGCAGATAGAAATGGCAGTGTGAGGTGAGCCTCTTCAAAATCTTACCTGGCATTTACAACAAATTGAACAACTATAATTCCACAAAGGAATTCCTGACAGCAGAAAGGCAAGACTAAGAGGCGCGCAACTGAAATCATCTAAAGGTGGGCAAATTGGGAGTGGGTGTGCTGGGAAAGGGGAAATGTGGAGACACAGGCGTGCACCAGAGCTCAGAGCTCTGAGCTCCCTGCATTCTGGAGCAACCGTAGTCATAGGAGAGGGAAGAATTAGGACTGCTAGGGTTCTGCTTATGGCACAGTCCAGCCTGAGAGATCAGCATATAACACGGCTGAACCCAACGCTCACAGCAGAGACCTCGGTGCAAAGTCTGAAGGAAGAAGGGTGAAAATTGCAGTTTAAGCCCTCAATGCAGAGCAGAGAACTGAAGGCTTACGCAAGGAGCAGAGCCAACCCCTCCCACCCTCCCAGTGCTAGAAGCTGAACAGTAGCAGTGTCAGATCAAAAGGACAGAATATTTGCAATTCTGAGAACTGCAGCCCTCAGTCCGTAGCTACGAACTCACAGCCCAACCTGTTCCCACGAAGGGGAGGGATCCTTGGGTGTAGGATTGGCTATGCTGGTGGTAGCCGCCACTGCTCAGAACCATCTTTCACAACTCACCCAGTCCTTGTCCCCACCTATCTGGGCGGATCCCTGCAGGGGTAAACAGAGCTGCGGAAATACACAGGCCCTGAATCTGGTGCAGGAAGAATTTCGGAACTGTAGGAGCTCTCCACATCCCCCAATAGAGGAGGTGCCCTGATACCAAGGTGACCTGCTCACAGAGAAGCCTACCTTCCAGGGAATCCCCCCCTCATGTGAGAAGCTGGAGCAGTGCAGAGAAAAATATAACACTACAACGTGAGAGAGAATAAGAGGCTGCAGTCAGAGAGAAAATAAAGCATTCTGCCAACACCTACTGGAAAGCAAAAGAAAGACCTCATCCTACCAACCTGTTGAAGAACACATTTCTGTAGATGCCTAGGAAGAGAAATAATAATTCATTAATTGCCATGAATAACCAAGGTAACAAGGCAGCTCAGAAAGAAAATGAAAAGTCTCCAGAAAATGAACTTAAAACATGGAAATATGTGACTTAAATGACAAAGAATTCAAGACTGTAGTTCTGAAAAAACTCAACAAGATGCAAGAAAACACAGAGAAGCAGCTTAAAGAACTCAGAAACACAATCAAAGAACAAAATTGAACATTTTATCAAAGAGATTGAAATTTTAACAAAGAACCAAATAGAATTTCTGTAGATTAAGAACTCAATAAAAGAAATTAAGAATGAAATAGCCAGCTTAGATAATAGAACTGACCAGATAAAGGAAAGAATCAGTGACATTGAAGATAGAAATTTGGAAATGACACAGATGGAAGAAGAGAGAGACTTGAGAGTTAATAAAAATGAAAGAACTCTACAAGAACTTTCTGAATCCATCAGAAAAAGCTACATAAGAACAATGGGCATATCAGAAGGAGAAGAAGGGAAACAAAGAGTATATTCAAACAAACAGTCAAGGAGAACTTCCCAAACTTGTGGAAATAACTGGATCCTCAAATCCAAGAAGCAAATAGAACACCTAATTACATCAATCCCAACAGGCCTTCTCCATGGCACATTATATTAAAGTTGTCAAAAATTAACAACAAAGAGAATCCTCAAGGCAGCCAGGGAAAAGAGGCCAGTTACCTACAAAGGAAAGCCCATTTGCTTATCATCATATTTTTCAGCAGAAACTCTACAAGCCAGAAGGGAGTGGAATCAAATATTCAAACTATTGAAAGAGAGAAATTATGAGCCAAGAATAATACCGTGTTTCTCCAAAAATAAGACCTAGCCAGACCATCAGCTCTAATGCATCTTTTGTAGCAAAAATTAATATAAGACCCGGTCTTATTTTAATATAAGACCAGGTCTTATATAATCTGATATAATATAATATAATATAATATAATATAATATAATATAATATAATATAATATAATATAATATAATATAATATAATAATTAATATAATATAATATAATATAATATAATATAATATAATGCCTAGTCTTATAAAATATAATATAATATAAAACTATGTCTTATATAATGTAAGACCCGGTCTTATAAAATATAATATAAGACTGTGTCTTATATTAATTTTTGCTCCAAAAGACGCATTAGAGCTGACGGTCTGGCTACTTCTTATTTTCAGGGAAATATGGTATATCTAGCAAAGATATCCTTTATATATGAAGGAGGAATAAAGACGTTTCCAGACATACAGAAGCTGAGGGAATTTTCTAAAACACAACCTGCACTACAAGAAATGCTGAAGGAGGCTATTCAACCTGAAATAAAAAAGCAGAAAAAGCACAAAATCATGAATAGTATTATAAACAGACAGACAGAAGCAGGAAATGGCAACCCCTACACCAAATAAGACACCATACACTTAAACATAACATACAGGGTAAAGAAGGGGGAAAAAAAGAGGAAAAAGAGAACTTGCTACTGCAGTGAAGAAATCAACTCACAGTATAAATACTGATAATTTGTGACAACAAAAACATAAAAGGGGAGAAAGTAAAGGTCTGAACCTGCACAACGGAATGGAGAAAAAAGCATGCTGAAAAAAAAAGGAATACTCTAAATATGAAACTTTCTTTCACATAAACTTAATGGTAATCACTCAGAAAAAATCCAGAATTGAAATATATAACGTATTAAAAGAAGGAGCAGAGAGAAAAATCATAGAATACCACCACACAGAAATAATAGAAAACAAAAAGGCAAAGAAACAATGGAGACACAGTCTTACCAGAAAACCAAATATAGAATGACAGAAAATCCTCATATATCAATAATGACCCTAAATGTAAATGAACTGAACTCATCAATAAAAAGCAGAGTAGCACATTGGATCAAAAACTAAACCCAGCCATATGCTGCCTCCAAGAGATACATTTCAGCTACAAGAACAAATATAGAGTCAAACTGAAAGGGTGGAAAATGACACTCCAAGAAAATGGTATTCAGAGAAAAGCAGGTGTAGTCATACTGATATCAGATGAAACAGACTTCAAGATAAAAAAGGTAACAAGAGACAAAGATGGACAATTCTTAATGATAAAGGGTCTATAAAATAAGAAGACATAGCAGTCATCAATATTTATGCCCCCAATCAGGGAGGACCAGAATATACAAAGCAACTACTAATAGAACAAAGGGAGAAATTGACCAAAACACAATTATACTAGGGGACCTAAATACATCATTGACAGCTATGGATAGATCATCCAAACAGAAAATAAAGAAAGAAATATCAGCCCTAAATGACGCAATATATGAAATGGTCATAATTGACACTTACAGACCACTTCATCCTAGAACATCAGACTACATTCTTTCCTAGTGTACATGGAACATTCTCAAGAATAGACCATATATTGGGACACAAAATTAGACTCAGCAAATTTAAGAAGATTGAAATCATACCAAGTATATTCTCTAATAACAAGGCTTTGAAACTGGATATCAACTGCAAAAAGAAAACAGGAATAAAAACCACAAAAATGTGGAGATTAAACAACTTACTTTTAAAGAATTACTGGGTCAAAGAAGAAATAAGAGGAGAGATCAAAAATACATACCATGCTTCCTCAAAAATAAGACCTAGCCAGACAATCAGCTCTAATGCATCTTTTGGAGAAAAAATTAATATAAGATCCAGTCTTATTTTACTATAATGTAAGACTGGGTCTGATATGATATGATATGATATGATATGATATGATATGATATGATATGATATGATATATGATATGATACGATATATGATATGAGACTGGGTCTTATATTAATTTTTGCTCCAAAAGACACATTAAAGCTGACTGCTTGGCTATGTCTTATTTTCAGGGAAACACGGTAGAAACAAATGAGAATGAAAATACATCCTACCAAAATTTTTGGGATGTCGGGAAAGCAGTTTTAAGAGGGAAATTTATATCATTACAGGCCAATCTCAAGAAACAAGAAAAATCCCAAATAAATAACCTCACATTACACCTTAAAGAACTACAAAAAGAAGAACAAATGAAATCTAAAAACAGCAGAAGGGAGGAAATAATAAAAATCAGAGCAGAACTAAATGTAATAGAGAACAAAAGACAATAGGAAAAAACAATGCAACAAAGAACTAGTTCTTTGAAAAGATTAATAAATGTACAAACCCTTAGTTAGACTCACTAAGTTAAAAAGAAAACAGACACAAAGAAAATCACCATGAAAGAGGGGAAGTTACCACGGATGCCACAGAAATACAAAGGATTATCCAAGAATACTATGAAGGGCTATATGCCACCAAATTCAATAACCTAGAAGAAATGGACATGTTCTTAGAAACATATACCCTTCCTAGACTGAATCACAAAGAATTAGAAAATCTATATAGACCAATCCAACAGTAAGGAAATTGAATCAGTCATCTGAAACCTTCTCAACAGTGACAGTCCAGGACCAGATGGCTTCACTAGAGAATTCTACCAAAAAGGAGATCTGATACCTGTCCTACTCAAACTCTTCCAAAAAATTGAAACAGAGACAATACTCCCTAAATCATTTTATCAGGCCAGCATTACCTTGATACCAAAACCTGGTAAGGATAACACAAAAAGGAAAATTACAGACCAATATCTCTGATGAATACAGATGCAAAACTCCTAAACAAAATTCTAGCAAATCGAATGCAACAATGCATTAAAAAAATGATATACCACAACCAAGCGGGGTTCATCCCAGAGGCACAAGGATGGCTCAACAAATGCAAATGGATCAATGTAATACACCACATAAACAAAATAAAGGATGAAAATCATCTGATTATATTAATAGATTCAGAAAAAGCGTTTGACAAGATACAACATCCATTTATGATTGAAACACTTAATAAAATGGGTATAGAAGGAAAATATCTTAACATATTAAAGGCCATATATGACAAACCCTCAGCTAATATCATAATTAACACTGAAAAACTGAAACCCTTTGCTCTATATTCAGGAACATGACAAGGCTATCCCCTTTCACCTCTGCTTTTCAACATAGTATAAGAAGCCCTAGCCAGAGCAATCAGGCAAGAGAAAGGAATACAAGGCATCCAAATAGGGAAGGAAGAAGTTAAATTGTCACTCTTTGCAGATGACATGATGCTATATATAGAAAACACTACAGACTCCATCAAAAAGCTATTAGAAACAATAAATGAATACAGTAAAATTGCCAAATACAAAATCAACATAAGAAATCCATTGCATTCCTATATACTAACAATGAAACCTCAGAAAAAGAAATAAAAATAATTCCTTTTGCAATTGCAACAAAAAGAATAAAATACCTAGGAATAAGCTTAACCAAGGATGTGAAAGACCTATACACTGACAACTGTAAGACATTTTTAAAAGAAATTGAAGAAGACACAATGAAATGGAAAGACATTCCATATTTATTGAGTGGAAGAATCAACATAGTTAAAATGGTCATATTACCCAAAGCAATATACAGATTTAATGCAATCCCCATGAAAATCCCAATGGCATTTTTAAAAGAAATAAAACAAACAAACAAAAATCATCAGATTTGTATGGAACCACAAAAGACCCCGAATAGCCAAAGCAATCCTAAGAAAAAAGAACAATGCTGGAGGTATCACACTCCCTGACTTCAGCTAGTACTACAGGGCAACAATAATCAAAACAGTGTGGTATTGGCAGAAAAACAGACACACAGACCAATGGAATAGAATCAAGAATCCAGAAATAAACACACATAAATAAATATGAACAGATAATTTTCTACAAAGAAGCCAAAAACATATAATGGAGAAAAGACAGCCTTCTCAATAAATGGTGCTGGGAGAATTGAAAAGCCATGCATAAAAGAATGAAACTGGACTGCTATCTGTCACTATGTACCAAATTAATTCCAAATGGATCAAAGACCTAAACATAAGACTTGAAACAATAAACTGCATAGAAGAAAATGTAGGTAGTAAACTAATGGACCTTGGGTTCAAAGAGCATTTTATGAATTTGACTTCAAAGACAAGGGAAGTAAAATCTAAAATAAATGAATGGGACTATATAAAACCAAAAGATGCTACACAGAAAAAGAAACCATCGACAAAATAAAGAGGCAACCAACCAAATGGGAGAAGATTTTTGCAAATAATGTCTCCAATAAGGGGCTAATATCCAAAATATATAAGGAACTCATACAACTCAACAACAAAAAAACAAACAATCCAATTTTTAAAAGGTCAGAGGACCTGAAGAGACATTTCTCCAAAGAGGACATACAAATGGCCAATAGACATATGAAAAAATGCTCAACATCACTAATCATCAGAGAAATGCAAATAAAAACCACAATGAGATACCACCACACACCAGTTAGAATGGCTATCATTAACAAGACAAATAATAACAAGTGTTGGAGAGGCTATGGAGAAAAAGGAACCATGATACACTGTTGGTGGGAAGGCAGATTGGTGCAGACGCTATGATAGCAGTGTGGAGATTCCTCAAAAAATTAAAAATGGAATTACCATATGATCTGTCTCTTAGGTATCTACCCAAAAAATCTGAAAACATTTATCCGTAAAGATATATGATCTCCGATGTTCATTGCAGTTTTATTTACAGTGGCCAAAACGGAAACAACCAAAGTGTCCTTCAATAGATGATTGGATAAAGAAGTTGTGGTATATATACAGAATGGAATACTATGCTGCCATAAGAAAAGATGAAATAGTGCCATTAGGGACAACATGGAGGGATGTTGAGATTATAATGCTAAGCGAAATAAGTCCGACAGAAAAAGTCGAGAACCATATGATTTCACTGATATGTGGTATGTAAAACTGAAAACAACAAAAACAAATGAAGAAACAAAACTCATAGACACAGACAATAGTTTAGTGGTTACCAGAGGGTAAAGGGGTGGTAGATGAGGGTAAAAGGGATCAAATACTGTGATGGAAGGACAACTGACTCTGGGTCATGAACACACAATGTGATATATAGTTGATGCATTACAGAATTGTACACCTTAAATCTATGTAATTTTGCTAACAATTGTCACCCCAATAAACTTTAAATAAAAAAATTAGTATGCTAACTGATATGTTATTTGCAATAAGCTAAACAGCATATTTTGTTTGTTTGGGATACCTGTAGTTTTTCAGCACCATCAATGACTGACGAGGCCAAGTCTATTTCTGGGACCTGCATTTAGTTATTTTTAACAGCTAAGCCATATCTTTGTATCTAATCTTTACCTATAAAGATGGTATTTTTAACTTTATTTGCTTAATGTGTTTTCCCCATCGGTGCTGATATTTATGGTGCTTCATTAAATCCCAACACCTCCTAATATCTTTTACTTTGATGCTGAAAAGTTTGCTTTAACATTTTTCTGGAAAAATAAATATCAACTAATTTGAGAAAAACAAAATAGAAAGGAGAAATGGGTGCTCTTCACAGATATTAAAATATATCATAATGTTCTTATAAATAAAATGTGTTATGTAACCACTAAATGATCTGACCTGTCACATCAGTGGTATGTCAGGTGGCTACAGATAGTGTAGAACTTTTAAAAACTATTCAGTTGAGGATGATAAGTTTCTATAAGCAATTTTCTTGGTTCCTTTATCTTTCCTTAGGTACATTATAAAAACTCAGCCACTGTATTTTCTTTGAGACCTATTAAGAAAGAAAAAAAAAAAGTAAAGAAAAATAAACAGAAAAGCAAACTGAATCTTCAATGAAACTAGGATATAGAAACAAGCATATAGAACAATCTATGAAAAAAGGCTGTCCAATACAGGAAAATTGGACCTAGTTTATGTAGATATTCAAGAGAAGATCTATGCTTTGCAAGGTTTCAGGAAACACATATTTGCCAAAAGTAGAGGGTACTTTCCACAAGGGCAAAGTCTACCATTGCATGAGGTATGGATGTCAATTTCTTATCACCATATCCCTGAGTCCATTTGAAACTAAGAAATGGCAGAGAAAGTGAGCTAAAAGTGAAAACACAATGATGTGCTTTCTTTGCAAGTACAGGACATTAGAGTAATAGCATAAAGAGGAAAAAGTAAATTGGAATCAGCTCTGCAGTATATTACCTTAGTTATATGAATACCACCTTGCTAAATCCAGTGGTCTGTTCTTGATTTTCATTTTGCTGGGCATTTCCACTGAATTTGACAAAATAGCCTAATCAATCCCTATTGAAATCCTTTCTTCCTTTTGCTCTGGTACATCAAAAACCCTTCATTTTAGTCCCACTTCACTTGTAACTCCTTCTCACCATCGTTTGCTATCTCCTTCTCTTCCTCTACCTAGTTCCTATATATTTCATTTGCCTAATCCACAATTCATTTATTTTTTCTTAGAATACTCCCTCCGTATGGAATGTCACCTAGTCCTTTATATGCTAACAACGCCAAGGTTTATCTGCAGCCCTGACATCTTGAAATTTTGATTAATAATGTACTCCCTGCTGAACTATTCCACTTGACTATTCAATGTAAGCTAAAATTAAGCGTACCCAATGTCCAAACATGAATTCCCAATTTTCAATCTTTTTTACACTCACATCTCCCCCATGGGAGGCAAAAAAAAACAATGAAAGGAGTAAGGTAAAAAATAAAAAGACCTACAGATTCACACAATTGCTCAGGACAAAAACAGAGTTGTCATCTCTGAGTACAAATTATCTTCCATATCCTTACCAATAAGGGAAGATGGATGATTAAAATAAGATAAACCCATAACAAGCTGTGCAACCAAAAAATAAATGTGATTTATAAAGGGGGGTTGGGATATTGAGTCGGGTGCTAAAATAACACAGGAACTAATCTGAAGGAGTTCACCATGGGTCAAAGCTTAAAGAATTTGATCAACAAAATAAATACTGATAATACTGGGTTTTAACATATAGATCCACCCATACAAGTCAATTAGGTAGAAGTTTGAAGAAAAACATGATTTGAATAGCCTCAAAGTATTTCCTTAAGATACATTTCTTTACTACAAAAATTATTTTAGTAATTTATATTCAAGAAACTCAACAATCACCATCATAACCAATTGATCAAGTTTAATATCCCAAGTAAAAAGATTACTATATCAACCTTATGAACTCTTTGATGAAATTCACTAAAATGGATGCACATTTGTTTTTGTGGTATTCTTGTCAAAATGACATAAATTCATCTCATTCCAGTCATGAGTAAACATCAGAGAAATCCAAACTGAGGGACATTCAACAAAATAACTGATAATTCTCCAATAGTTTCAAGATTATGACAGAAAAGGAAAAAATGAGGCACTGTTGACAACTGGAGAACTCTAAGAAGAAATAAAAACTAAATTAACACTACATATGTATTAAAGTGGCCAAAATCCTGAACAAAGACAATAACAAATGCTGACAACGATGTGGAGCAACAAGAACTCTCATTCATTGTTAGTGAGAATGCAAAATGGTTCGGCCACTTTGGAAGTCAGTTTTGCAATTTCTTACAAAACTGAACATACTCTTATGATAAGATCCAGCAATCACACTCCTTGGTATTTATCCAATTGAATTGAAAACTTATGGCTACATAAAAACATAAATGCAGATGTTTATATCCGCTTCATTCATAATTGCCAAAACATGGAAGTAACAAAGACAAACTTCAGTGGGTGAATAAATTAATAAACTGTGGTACATCCAAAACATGGAATGTTATTCAGCACTAAAAAGAAATGAGCTATTTTATTATGAAAAGGCATGGAAGAAACTTAAATGTATATTACTAAGTGAAAGAAGCCAACGTGAAAAAGTTGTATAATGTACCATGTTTCCCAGAAAATAAGACCTAGCCAGACAATCAACTCTAATGCATTTTTGGAGCAAAAATTAATACAAAACCTGGTCTTATTTTATAGTAAAATAATTTTACTATAAGACTGAGTCTTATGTAAAATAATATAGTATGTAAGCATTGTCCGGCTAGGTCTTATTTTCAGGGAAACACGGTATGATTCCAACAATATGACATTATGGAAAAGGCAAAACTATGAAGACAGCAAAAAGATTAATGGCTGCCAGGAGTTAAGGGGAAGAAGGAATGAATCAGCAGAGCACAGAGGATTTTTAGGGGAGTGAAACTATCCTATAAAAGTCATTATACATTTATCAAAACACATAGACTGTACTACACCAAGAGTGAACCCTCATATAAAATATGGACTTTGGGTGACTGTAACATGTCAATGTAGGCTCATGAATTGCAACAAATGTACCACTTTGATATGGGATGCTGATAACGGGGGGAGGTTGTGTACATGTAGGGACTAGGGATATAGGAGAACTCTGTAGTTTCTATACAATTTGGCTGTGAACATAAAACAGTTCTAAAAAACAAAGTTTGTTAATGGGGCGGGGGGTAAAAAACACTAAATATAACACAGTATCTTACATAGGTTCCAGAAACAGAAAAAAAAACATTAGTAGCAAAACTGGTAAAATTTAAATATGGAATGCTAATTTCCTGGCTTGTCAATAGTCTGTTATGTAAGATATGTTAACATTAATGGATTCTGGGAGAGCAGTAAATGGCAACTCTCTGTATAATGTTCGCTACTTTTCCGTGAGTTTAAAATTAGTTCAAAAAAAGATTTTCAAAAAAATGGACAAATTGGTATGGAAGATTTGTGTGGTCTTGGAGAACTGAAATCTATACTTTTTAACTGATATATTTCACTGGGACTTGTTTTAAAGATAAAATTATCTGATGAAAGAATTAAAAATTTCTATATATGTTATCTCTGTTTTCTAACCCCTTATAGGGCTCACATTTTTTCATCTCATGATGAAGTAGAAACCTGGGCAGAATTTAAATTCCTTCTGGGGAAGAAATGGACCATAGTTCAAATAAAGAACAGTTACATGTTTTCCTACTATTCTGCTGTGCTTCCCTACTACCAAAGATCCCTGCATAAGCTACACCTCATCAGTGTCTAAGCTTACCAGACACCATAGCCAAAAACATTCCCAAGCTCAGCCTAACTGGCCTACCCATAAATTGACAAGAGGGTGTAGACTTTTCCTTTTATTAGATATGACACACACTCTGGTGTCAGAGGCATCGGTAAAAAGTACATGCCACCTCCCACTTCCCATTCTCATTCTGAAAAGAGAGAATAAGACAGAGGACTTCTTGCTTGAGTTTGAAATGAGAGAAGGAATTGCAGTCCTGAAACCAATCTGCCCTTCCATTCAAACTCCTGCTAACAAGCCCCTCTTCCAAATGTGGAGTAGAAAATATTTTAAGGAAAAACAAAAGATTTTTAAAAAATAATATCCAGTGTACATCTAAATAGTGAAAATGGATTGAATGATTATTCCTTTAGGGAACATTCATTGGCAACTATTTTATAAATCCGTATTTTTTCTAGAAAGTACATCCTAAAAAGATAGTTGAAAATCATTTTCTACATACTTTTACACCAATATGTGAAAAATTTGAAAATAGTTAAGTATAAAACGTACTAGCTTCCAAAGAGATTTTAAAAGAAAATCTAATATACATATAAAATTCCAAAACTAATCAGTCCAATAGTCCTGATGATAGAGGCCACTAAAGCTATGGAAGAATATAAAACTATCTAGAAACATTGTATAGAACAATAAAGGGAGTAGACCTGGAATAAGGTTTCTGCTGAATCAACCCAAACCTGAGATGTCATTATTTATGAAATCACAAATGAATGATGAACAGACGCACTATGATTCAAAGATATAAAGAGCCCAAATTTAGTTGGTTTTTTTTCCAAATTCTTCTCTCAGGGTTCTCTCTTGTGATATAAAAGAAACAATCTTTATTCTTTTACCAAATCCTTGGCCATTCCAGATGATGGGGCTGGAAAACAACTACCAGAGGAAGAGGCAGTTTTCACAACTTGCCTGCAGTTGGAGAAAAAAATTCCCCTAGGGATGTAGGTAATTACATTTGCCACTAAATTAGGTGCTGTGGAGCTTTACATGGAGAAACAGTGTAAATTGATATGATGTTCAAGGACAAAATTTAGACCCATCAATTTGAAGATTCTCTCTTGAAAAAGTGGTCCAATCTATACTTTTGCATTTAGTAAAACACTGCTTGAAGAGGAAATCAATTCCTAAGTTAATTTAAATTTAAAGCTGTTTGAGTAACCAGAAGTCCCAGAGCTCCTTAAAGCATTTTGTTACAATATTCCATTAGGGACAAAAATATACTTATGAAACACAAAGGTTACATATTTAATTTGTATATATTACATAATCAAGCAAACTCTGCACATAATATAGTGATGTAAATAAAATTTAACCAAACTTTCCTAATAATTTCAAATCAGTCAGTTATTTGATATAAAAATGGAATATTAATAAATTACTATAAGCTGCCAAAATGGTTATCAGCCTCACTATTTCTAGTTCCAAACTCTCCTCTCAGAAATTATCACTCTTCAAATTCTATTTTCCAATATCAAGCCCAATTTTTAAAAAGCTATATAAAGAAATATGTAAATATCAACCAAAGATCATTTGGTAATGTTCCCCCACCCCTACTTCCCATAAAAGAGAGATTATCCTAATTTTTAGGGGAATTTTATAAAATCCAAGGACAGAAAGTACTATTTCTCAGGAGGAACTGTACTTTGGAACTGGAAAGTATCACAATCTCTCTCTCTCCCCGCTTCAGGGTCATTTATCTCTACTTCTGTCTGCATTTCTGATTGCTGGGTCCCCCAATTGTCCTAATCCAGATTCCTTATGTTCCCCCACACTTATTGAGGAACCTTACAGTATTCTCTGTTCTCTGAGGCCCAATTTCATATTTCTAGGGAGCAGATACAATTTTCCTATATCGACTCAATTCCTTAACCTAGAGTGGAGGATTCTGAGGGGTACACAGGATCACAAAGGACTCATTTCTGAAAAAATAAAGGAGGGGAAAATACTATCTAACTCAAAGAAACAAAAAACAAAATTGCAGAGTAATGTCTTTAATTAAAATAAATAGCAAAACAAAGCATCGACAAAAGATAAGATAAAATATTCCAGGTTTACCTCAGGAATGTAAAAATGTTTTAACATTTGGAATCAATCAGTGTAATTCGTAACATTAACAGAATGTAGAAGAAAATTATACAACCATCTCAATAGATGGCGGGAAAAAGCATTTGGCAAAATTTAATACTCATTTTTTTTTATTTTCAAAAGTATTCTCAGCAAATTAGGAATATATGTGCAATATGATAAAGGGTATCTACTAAAAGAATATTGTTAATATAATAAATAATGGCAAAATATTGACAACTTTCCCTAAGATAGAGAATGGAGCATGGATGTCTGATTTCACTTCTTTCATTCAATATTAGCCTGATGGCCCTATTTAATGCAGTTAGGAAACAAAAAATAAAATAAAAATTATAAAGATTGGAAAAAAAATAAAACTACTTGTGATGGATAATTCTGTCAATTTGGATGTGCCACAGTGCCCAGATGTTTAGTCAAATAATATACTAAATATTTCTGTGAAAGTGTTTTTTCGGATGTGATAAACATTTAAATTGGTAGACTCTGAGTAAAGCCAGTTACCTTTTATAATGTAACTGGAAGCCTCATCTAATCAGTGTAAGCCCTTAACAGAACAAAGACCGATCTCTCCTGAGCAAGAAGGAATTCTGCCAGCAAAATAATTTTGGACTTGAACTTCAATTTTTCAGTCTCCAGCCTGCTGTCCTCTCTCTCTCTCTCTCTCTCTCTCTCTCTCTCTCTCTCTCTCTCTCTCCATATATATTTATACACATGTGCACACATCTTGTTGGTTCTATTTCTCTGGAGAACTGTGACTAATACAGATATTTGCCCAAGAAAAATGAAAACCGATGTAAACAAAAAGACTACACAGAACTGTTTTTAGCAGCTTTATTAAAAATAGTCCCAAATAAGAAACAATCCATAACTCCATCAACAAGAGAATGGATAACTAAACTGTGATATAATTAAGCAATACAATACTTCTAATGAACTAACTAATGATATGTGAGATGACATGGATGAATTACAAAATTATTACACTGAATTAAAAAATCCAAACCCAAAAGAATACATTCTGTAGATCCTATTTTACGAAGTTCAAGAACAGGGGAAATTAATCTGTGGTGATTGAAATGAGAACACTGTTTGTGTACAGAGGTGGAGCCATTGATTGGTAGAAGGAACAAGGGCATTTCCAGGTGATGGAAATATTCTGTACTTTCACTGAAGAATATTTAAAATGCGTGCATTTCACAATGTGAACCTTTACTTCATTTAAATAAACAAATAAAGATGTATGTAAGTAAATATGTAAGTAAATAAACAAATAAATAACATAGGAGTTGGTGAAATTTTAAATAATGTGGTCTGGTTGGGGAGACCTCACTTAAAAAACAACTTTTGCAAAAGACATAGCCAGGAGGCTATGTCGGAAAAGTGTTCTGGTAAAAAAAGCAAGAACAAAAATCCCAAGGCAGGAGTGTGCATGGCATGTGAGAGGAACAGCAAGAAGACAGGTGTGGCTGGGCACAGCCAGTGCGTAGGTCACATAAGCACTTATAGGCTATTTTTCGGACTTCTGCCTTTTATCCTGAGTTTTATGAGGAGCTCCTGTAGTGTTTTAGTATAAGACTCATATATTCCTGCACTTACATTATGACAGATTGCTTTATAAAGTCCCTTTGCCTTTAGAAAGACTGCTTTTATTTTAGCAAGAAGTTACACGAGGTCTGACAATTAAGTTCGCGAACTTTTTGCAACGATGTTGCTAACCTTTTTTGATATCAGAGGGATTATCCATTATGAATTTGTACCAACTGGACAAGCAGTTAACCAAGTTTACTATTTGGAAGTTAGATGACCTGAACTTTTTGCTAACAATTCATGGCTCTTGCATCAGGACAAAACACGGCACTGTCTGTGAGGGAGATTTTAGCCGCTAAACAAATAACAATTTGGAAGAGTAAGGAACATCTTCCTTACTCACCTGATCTGGCCCCCAATGACTTCTTTCTTTACCCAGTGAAAAAGGAAATACTGAAAGGAAGAGGGGTGGCCAGTTAGCTCAGTTGGTTAGAGTGCAATGCTCTTAACAAGTTTGCTGGTTCAATCCCCACATGGCCACTGTGAGCTGCACCCTCCACAACTAGATTGAAACAACTACTTGACTTGGAGCTGATGGATCCTGGAAAAACACACTTAAAATAAATAAAGCTTTAAAAAATATATATTGAAAGGAAGACATTTTGATGACATTCAGGACATCAAGAGTAATACGATGACAGCTATAATGGCCACTCCAGAAGAAGAGTTCCAAAATTGCTTTGAAAGGCGGACTAGGGGCTGGCATTGGTGCATAGCTTCCCACGAGGAGTATTTTGAAGGTGACCATAGTGATATTCAGCAACAAGGTATGTAGCATTTTTTCTAAGATGAGTTCATGAACTTAATCATCTGACCTCATAAATGTGGTTATAATTCAAACTCTGAGCTCTATCAGGTGCAACCTCCATTACAGTAACAGTCAGACACTCAGCCAGTATTGCAATGGGAACAATTAAAACTATTATGTAGTTCTGCATTTCTGCAACCATTTTTATCAATATTTCTAAACAATGTCATATAAAAAAAGTAATCTTTTCCTAAAACCCTCACAAGTCCAGATGGTAAACAGCATAGAAAATTTTCTAAATTACAAAATCCTAAGTAATATGAAAGAGATTTACATCTGTACATGTGTCTTCTAGGTAGAGGTGCAAGTGTTTGTCCAATATCTAAAGCAAAGGAAAGTTTGAATTCTTAATATCACCCATTGGTCTTCTCACTTATATAATGAGGTTTTCCAGGAATACTCAGAATACATATAACTAAAATTTTATTATTTTGGTAAAAGTAGGCATGAAATAGTTCCCAGGCCAAAAAACAAAACAAAAAAAAAACACACAAAAAAATAGTTTTTGTTTATAGGCTAAAGGACTTTTTAGCCCACTATGCTAAACTTAAAAAAAAAAAAAATCCTCTTAGTTTATGTGATAGAAGGAACTGTAGAGGTGTGACTGAGTTAAAAATCTTGAGAATGGAAGATTATGCTGCATTTTGCAGGTGGATCCAGGAAAGAGATTAGAGAAGAGGCAATGTAATGATGGAATGAGATTTGCAGATACTATGCTGCTGGTTTTGAAGATGGAGGAATGGGCCATAAACCAAGAAATGTAGGGAAAGCAGCTCTAGAAGCTGGAAAAGGAAATGAAAAGAATACTCTTCACGGATCCTCCAGAAGAAATGATCCTTGCCAACACCTTCATTTTAGCCCAGTGAAACGGATTTCAGACTGCTGACCTCCAGAAATATAAGAGAATAAATTTGTGTTGTTTTAAGCCAATTAAGTTTGTGGCAATTTATTACAGCAACAATAGGAAACCAGTACATCTACATTGTGAAACAAAAATCTAAAGTTTCCATGTTTATAATGTATGGAAAATGCTACCAAAGAAAAACTGCACCAGACAAATTAAATAATTAAGGACGAATTAATTAAAGACTATTGCAATAGTAGTCCAAGCTATTATAATAGGCAAAGAAATACACTAAATTACACTCAATTACACGAAAACAAAAGGGTGGAGAGTTTTTAAGCACTGGGATGAGCTAGTGGAAAAGTATTATGGGGAGCTGGTCACCTGTGTTTACTGAGAGACACTGAGAGGTAACAGCTCTATCTTTCTTGTTGATTACATTTCAAAATGATGGCCGAGTGACACCTGAGAAAGACATTCCTTGGTTGTAATCTTGGTAAGAGGCTAGAGGAAGATTTAAATCTCAAAGGGGCAGAGAAAGAATTTAAAATTGCTAGAGTTCTAAAGTAAATGCTCTCAGAATAAAGAGGTCAGTGACCTACAATCAGAAAGAAGCCATCTGAAATTTAGTCAAGCTGAGAGGAACATTCCAGCCATCTTGGTCAATACTTGTAAAAAACTCTTAGTCAAAATCAAACCTTATATTTATCTCAGTAGAATTTGTCACATATATTAATCATATTTGTTTATCCCCACATTAAAAATCTAGAAGTTTTAGAGTCATGGTAATAAATGAATACCAGTCCATTAACAACAACAACAAAAAATATTTTAAAGAAATAAATTGAATGTGCCACTTTGCAGTCTTAAAACATAAATAGGAATTATTTTTAATGGAATGTGTCTTGTTTTTTGAACTATTACAAAGAAGAAATATTTGTACAATTTTGGAATTCTTTTATGAGTATGTTCCTCCTTCAAATAGAGGAGACTTAAGAATGGAAGAAATGTGAAAAATGCTGTGTAAATTTTAAAATATTAAGACTAAATTAAAGTACTAGTATAAGAACATCACTGTTTTTTAGCATAATCTTCAAGTGTGCATATTCATTAATTATCATTATGTCTGTTGAACAAATATTATGCCCTAGTCCTTAGGGAAATAAAATTTTTAAGAAAAGGTACATGTCCTTAAAATATACACAAACCAATACATGAAAACACACAAATCGCAGTATAGCCTGGTAAGTGACATTTTAGAGATAAAATAACTGTGGGTTCATAAAAGAATAGACTATCTCTGCCTCAAGGAATAAGGTAACACTTCACCAAGGAAGTAATATTTGAACTGATTCATGAAGACGAAAAGAAAACACTGATGGGAAGAGAGTTGTAAAGCATTTTCAGACGAAATAGTATGTGAAAAAATTTTAAATAGAATTAAAGATCATAATTTGACAAGATTATGGAGAGTTCTCTTTTATAGAAGAAGGAAGACCTTGATAACAAATAACAGAGATAGAGTCAGCTGAAGCAGTGGTGAACAGAGCAAAAACAGTACAAATAGAATAATATTTTTATAGAATAGAAACAACAGAAATAGCTACCTTTCATTGAGCACTTATATAAGGCATTCTAAGTTATTTCAATGCTTTATCACATTTAATAATCAAATGTATGAAATAGATTTTATGTCTGTTTTACTGATAAGGAACCCAAGTTTTAGAAATGATATAGGATAATTTAAGACTACGAAAGACTGTTCTGTCTGACTTATTTCGCTTAGCATAATAATCTCAAGAATCCATCCATGTCATTGCAAATAGCACTATTCCATCTTTTCTTACAGTAGAATATTATTCCATTGTATGTATATACCAGAAAAAGTCGAGAACCATATGATTTCACTGATATGTGGGATATAAAATTGAAAGCAGCAAAGGAACAAGACAGACAGAGAAATAAAAACTGATAGACATAGACAACAGTTTAGTGGTTACCAGAGAGTAAGCGGGAAGGGGGATGGTAGATGAGAGTAAACAGGATCAAATATATGGTGATGGAAGGAGAACTGACTCTGAGTGGTGAACACACAATGTGATATCTAGATGATGTACTACAGAATTTTACACTTGAAATCTATTTAACTTTATTGTCATCCCAATAAATTTTAATTAAATAAAAAGTAAAAAAACAAAAATAAAGACTCTGTTCTATAAGAACTTTGGAGACTAATCTTTAGAAACACGAAACAAATCAGAGATTAGTATTTTCTTTGTTATTTTATCGTTATTAAATAGAGGAGTGATTGGGTCAGTTTTGTCTTTTGATAAAATAGTTTCATAACAATATAAAAACAAACTGGGGAGTTGGTAATGAAAGGAAACTGATAGACTTCTGATGAAGTTGTCTGTTTAATAGCTTAATTAATAGTCTGTGATAAAGATTGTAATATTCTTGAGCATGAGTTTTGTGTATTATTTATCTTTGGAATCTCAGAACTCAGCCCAGAGCTAGACAATGACGTTCAATGATATCTATGTTCTGCTGAATTTAGCAGAACTGAATAATGGACTAGGAACAATATTAAACAATATTGTTTAACAATGTTTAACAATAGTCAAATATTCAGAGAGGAATGGAAAATAACATAACACAAAGTATTGTTGAATGCTTACTAGGTAGCTGGTGCTTATATGTGTTATATATTTTTTTAATCATCAGAGAAATCTTTTAAGATTATTACAACAATTTTAGAGATGATAAAAACTGAGCAGCATAAGGATTTACTGAAAGGAAGAATCATCCACAGAATCCATAGTCTATAGTCTCATCTAGAATGGCCCTGGCAAGCTGGAATTGTTCACATGACAATGGTATGGTTCTAAGAAAATGAGCAAAAAAGTAAGGATTTTTGAGACAATTCCAGAACTAGCATATTGCCACTTCAACCAGATGTTATTTCCTTTGGTCAAACAAGTCCTCTTGATGGGAGCATCTGAAATTTGGAAAGGGTCCTGACAGAGGAAGAGGTGAAGATCTGGGGACATTTTTGGAATCAATATACCAAAATGAGTGAATTTTAAAGTTCTCCTTCCTGGCCATGTAGTTCTACAAGCCTACAATTAGCAGAACTAGAGGACAAAATTCAGAGGATGACTGCATTTGAGGCAAAGGTGTTCTAAAAATAGTACATGGGGCAAAGCTGATTTAAAATATAGCCTCCCAGATATAGGATCTCAAGTACTTTTGAGAGGCACATAGCATGTTTCACATCTCCCTCATTCCTAGGTCTCCTTTATTCATGGAGGAATACACTCATAAAATAATTCCAAAATTATGAAAATATTTCTGCTTTGTAATAGTTCAAACAAAAAAACTCATTCCATTAGAAATAATTTCTCTTTATCTTTCAAGACTTTAAAATGGCACATTCAATTTATTTATTTAAAATAATTCTGTGTGTGCGCATGTGTGTGTGTTAATGAGCTAGTGATAAGATAAGCTCTGTTAGGAAAACTCTACAGTGATATCTGGAAACTTTTGCAATGATTGAGTAATAAATCCACCAAATTTCTTTTCTACATCATTATGAGCAAGTTATATAGCAAAATGTGATAAATAAAAATACCTCCCTGCATCTAGCTTCTTCTGGCTTAGCACATATGCTAAAAGTTTCTCCCTACTTTTGAGAGACCTAATCTTATGAAATTATATCCTGTTTATTTTTTGTAAATTTATTCATCTATTCAATAACACCTGGCTCATAAGATTTAGCCATGGGAAATTTCCCTAGCTCCATGTCATCTAAATGAGAAGGATGACATTTATGGATCAGGCTAAGTCAGTATTAAGATTGTACATGTACCGGAAACCTGCTACTGAACTTCCATATTGATTATGTCATTGTCAGTTAACTAGTGACATAATGAAAGCAGTAACTCTGACCGCGCAGTAAGGAGGACAGTCAGAATGAAGAAGTGATTTTCAGGAATGATTTGGTGAGAATATTATACAGAGGATGCAAAAAATAAAAATAAAAAAAAATGTATACACATTTTAAGAAAGGAAAACTGTATTACAATTGTAATACTCAATATATACCGATAATAAAAGATGAATACAAGTCACATTTGACTTCTGCAATTATAAGAGGTGCTCACAGTGGTTACCATCAGCGTCCAGACAATTCTGATTACGGCAATCTATTGCTTGAGCAACGTTGACCAAACTGTCCACTTGTACACATTTTTTGGCACCCCTAGTATATACAAGAGAAAAATCCATAAGAGACGTATTGTTTAAAGTGGATATTGGATAGAGTAAGAGCCTAGTGAAGACCAGAGGGGACATTGCCAAGAGAAGGTGGGGGAGGGGGTTTAGTCTTCAAAAGAAGGCAGGACACCTTTTTTTTAAGAGACAAAAAAAGTAAGAAAGGATGTGTGAGAACCTACAGAAACTTTTATAAGAAAGGAGGGGATACATGAAATAGGTTATCACTGATGCTTCTAAGTTAGGTAGAGCTGGTAGTGAGCTCGTTTTCTGATAAATGTGACTTGGGAACAGAATAAGAATAAGAGGAGTTGTAGCACAGTCAATATGAAAATTTTGAAAATGGACTTGTTCATGAGATGAAAAAGGCAAAGCCGGAGGGCACCAGGGAGCACTTGAGTCTGATCAGCATGACTTGCAGTGGTTCTACCGAGCTTATTACACGATGGCTCATCAATAGTGCTAAGCAGTGTCCCAGAGCAAGGGTCAAATTAAACACATTTGAATAACTGTTTAAAATTTCCTATTTAAGTAAAATTACCCAAAACACTCTGAGTGTGGTATCATTCAATATTGCATGAAAGAATCCTGGTACTTTATAAGGTAAGCACTATAGGAACACTTTCATCAGTTGGTTTTTTCTAAGCTTGCCTAAAGTATCTAGTGTGCAAATAACTGTTAGTTCTTTGAAAGTGCATTAAGTCTTTGATGTTTAATGCTCCAGGGTGGCATTCAGTTTGTTAGAGTAGTAATTTACTAAATAGTATGGTGGGGTGCTATCTCCCTTACCCAGGGAAGTGAACTGGAGCAAAGAATTAAGGGACTTGTTCATATTCAAAAAGCTTATTATAGAACTGTGGCAGCAGAGCTACTGAACATGAGGCAAGAGTACCACATTAAAAAAGAAAAGTGAGTTTCCCTTTGATAATATATTATTTCCAATTGACGAATAAAAAGGAAAATGGCATATAAAAAGCATGCAATTTGCTAATTAGATCAGCATGATCTCTACAGTCTTCTCTAAAAGTAGTCAATACTTTGGGCTATTTAAATCCATTTAGCCATTTTTGAAAGGAACTAAATGGAAAGCACACTTTCAATGGTGGATATAGCTTTCTTTTTATCTAGGACAAATGATTTCTCTCATACTTACTAAACATCTTGTTTTCAAGTAACGGATTTATTTTGCATCAGTTCAAACTGTCCTTTCTGCTAAAATGATACATGTTCAATGACTTTTAAAATGACTCAACTCAATTCAATTTTGCTCCCCCACACAGGCTTTTATAAAAGCAGGAAAATTGTTTTAATATTTTGAAAGACATCCATTAAGATGACTCCATTTAAAATACTAAGTGGCTTAATAGCATTTTCAGTGCTACACAAAATACTCTAAACATGGAAAAAAATTTAGCTAACTACTATTACATAGGAGTTCATTAACTTCCAAAGACATGCCCATCATATAGAAGTCTAGAATAGCAGTTAGGAAGTTCCTGAGTAGTCAGTAGATATTCTTTTATTTTTTTTTTTTTAATTTTTATAAAAATGAATAGAACACATTACTCTAAACATCTAACTGAGAAATAATTTTATCAGCAAAAGGAAAGTACATACATCAGAAATGAACTGTAAAAAGTTGAAACATAGATGTAATGTAAAATTTCGCAAAAACTTAATGTATCTAAGAAAACATTTTCATTGAATTGCTATGAGGTGCTAAATTCAACATACCCTTGTCAGGTTTGTAGGGGAATGCAGGTGAGTAAGGAGTAATTTCCATAAGGCATGTTACCAGTAGGTATGGCTTTGGATGTGTAGGCTCTATAGATGTTGTTTCTATCAATCCCCAAAAGAAGTTAAGACACAAATAACAAAACTAGGAAACTGTAATATGACCATAGGTCGGACTCAGAGGAAGCAGCCACCTAAAACCTGACCCTTTCTGATTTTAAAGCTTTCTAGGAAGAGAATGTTTCTCAAGATTCTTTTTTTTTTCTTATTTACTTTGAAAAACGAATAATGTAAGCTACTTGTCTTGACTTGTTTCTCTCAAAGATACTATTTCTTTTACATCAAACAATGCTAATAACCAATTCTGTTCAAAAGTAATATGTAAAAAATGAAACCTTTGATCTTGCTATTGAGCAGAATTGTAAGTATATCAGACGACCAAAATATATTTTCAGCTCAGCAAAATCATATATATTCAATTTATGTTTTTAGTACATTTAAGAGCAGATGCTCAGAAATCCATAAGGGAAAAAAAACATTATATAGCTTGTCATTTGTCATTTAGTATAGCAAAAACAGACAATTATAACAGCTTTTGGAAGTAAAGTATTGCTAGTGTTAATTATCCTGTATTAGTGTCATATAAAGCAAAGAAAACACATTTAAATAAATAATGTTCAAACACCGATAACATGAGGAAATGTCAACTTTTTCCACTTTAGTTATACTGTTACATCTGACATCAAACCAAAGGTAAAACAATGTAAAATGGAGGTTGTTCTATTTATCTAATTTTTTTAATAGCAAATATGCCAACACAGTGTGAGTGAGTAGTCAGAAGGAAAAGAAGAACAAAGCCTAAGGGTACAAGACTCAAAACAAATGGTACAAGACTGGAAACCCCCTAAGGAAGGGGGAATTTGTTTTTAGCATTGAAGTCTGAGTATAGTTTGGATATTAAATGGAGTTTTCTTCTACTTTCAGTAAATATCAGGAATCTCTCTGTATTGTTCTTCATAACTTCACGTAAACTTACAATAAATAAAAGCTTCAATTAAAAATGTGAGTTATGCCCCAAAATGAAGTCCACATGCCCTACCTTTTACCACAATGTATCAGAGAAAATGCTGATGAGACAGAGAAGTCAAAGATACATCAAAAAAATGCCAGTTAGCTCAGTTGGTTAGAGCGTGGTGCTCTTAACAACAACGTTACAGGTTGGATCTCCATATAGGCCATTGTGAGCTGCGCCCTCCACAACTAGATTGAAACAATTACTTGACTTGAAGCTGATGGATCCTGGAAAAACACACTGAAAACAAATAAAGGTTAAAAAAAGAAAAAAAGTCTGAGAGTCTAGAGGAAAAAGCTACTTACATGGCTGTCTTAAAATATAGTATATTAATAGAAAATGTAATAGTAAGGACAACAGATCAGGAATCACTTCCAGTGAAAGATAGTTTGTTACAGTTCCCCAAAAGAAGGAGAACCAGGGTATGGGTGGGGGTGTAGAGACACACTAGGAAGCATCAAGATCCATCAGAAGGAGAGGGGAATTTTGGGGTGGGAGGAGACTTTGACAAGAAACTTCACTGTAGCTTCCTTGGGAAGAAACAGGCAAGGCAGGTTAAGTAGGTTATTGACTGGCTTGGTTGAATAATTCCAGTGCGCTCTGGGACAAAGCAGCTGATCCTAGCTGTCTGGTACCTGGCTCTAGGGTCATTAGGGCAGGTGGGTAGTGGTCCAATGAGAGCCCAATAAAGGAAATGGTTGGTGTGTGAGCTTTGAACTGCTTTGTATTTAAAGAGCACACATCAGGAGGGTGATGAGGGAGGCAAGAGGCCCAGGCAAGGTGACTCAGTTAAACTATCAGGTTGTCCAGAACCAAGACTGTCCAGCATATACATGTAGGGCAGATGTTAAAACATCAAATTTACAGAAGCTTGAAATATGGTTAATGCAATATCTAAGTGTAAGGCATAAGCTTTCCTGGAAACATAAGTAATACAGGCAACTAGCACACGTCAAACATATTAGAAAGAGTCAGAGTCCTTTAAAATGTGTTGGTTATTTCTGTATTTCAAGTGGGGAGCAGTGGCATTTGAAGAGGCAAAAACTAAATGCTTTTTTACTAATACTTACAGAACACTTAGCTGAATGAATTCGTTTATAAGAATTTGTCCAGGTAATTGGTTTTGTGAATTAATAATGTGTGGTATATTTCCACCATAGCACTTACAAATTAAATATCTGATTTACAGAAAATTTTCTATAAAATTACATTTAGAAATTTAATGAACCTAAAAAAATTAGTAACACAAATATTAAATGTTGAGTGTATAGAATGCACAGTGAGGTGGAAGCTTGAGCCGCATAACCCTTTAGCATCACCCAAACACAGATGCTTCATTCCTTTGGGAGCTTGCTTTTGAGTCTTTTGGATGTTCTCATTTGTTTATACAATCACCAAGGTTTCTGAGAACCCCATCGCACCAGCTAATGCCCATCTGGCCCTATACCCACACAAAATTTCATTAGTGTCACAAGCTTGTACCTTCCCCTAGGTTGATGCTAAGAAAAACTTGAACTTGGTCTTGGTGATGGGGGAGAAAAATCCTCTCAGCCCAACCCAGTCATATTCAGTCATATCCGATCCCTGTTCCTAAAGTCCCATGGGTCACTCCAAGTTTCCCAGATGAGCTTTTGGATTTCATAACTTACTCTCTAGCTGAGGCAAACACATTATTCAGACCTATGAAATGTTAGTGAGAAAAGAGAATTTAATTCTTTTGTTGACAATAGCTATTTTTTCATATTCTCCCCTAAAGTACTCCCCAGGTCTTCTTTCCCCCCAGGTTTGTCGAGTTTTAATATTTTGTTATATTGTTTTCATTTTTGTTTGTTTGTTTGTTTGTTTCAGATTTGAAGAAATAATGACAGAAAACTTCCCTAACCTTGTGGAGGAAATAGACATACAAGCCCAGAAAGCACAGAGAGTCCCAAACAAGATAAACCTAGGTATTTTGATTTTTGTTTGTTTGAGGTCAACCATATAGTCTTAATGTCAAATCATGATTCTCCCATTAAACTATATTTGTTTGCCTTAGACAAGGTCTCAACCTCCTAATCTTTGGTCTGCATAATAGTATAGAAACATCAATATTTGTAAATTATAGTTTTTGTAAAGACTAAATGATATAATATAGACAAATCACTAAACATACTATCTAGCAAATATTAAGCACTAAAAATTTAGCTGTTGTGGCTATGATTATCTAAACAATCTAGATACTTTACACATAGTGCTTCATTATTTTGATTCTTTTCAAATTTACTGTGACAGTAATGACAAAAAAATAAAGGGAAAGAGGTAGATAACCCTAAAAAGCCAGCATAGAAAAAAGAACATACTATATATTTAAGATTTCTCCTTTCTAAAACAACATAAAAAGAAATAAAATGCAGACAAGCTAAGAATAATTACTATTTCCTCAGCCATTTCAGCTCAGAATTCTCACAAATTTCTTAGAGAAAATGAGCAAAACATTTACATTAGAATTCATTTCACACCCTTTAGCACAATGGCACACATTATACGTACTTTTCTCTTTCCACAGATTAGAAATAATCATTTCAACAAAACATTTTTGTCCCTACAAAATCCTGATGTTATTTGAGATGGCAGAGTGGAACCAGGTCCCAATAACACTCTTCGGAGCCTAATAACTGACATGACTAAGACATAAACACCAAGATCAAAAGTAAAAGGTAACTGGCAATAAACGAATAAAATAATTTTCTGAGACTTTGTGTGGCTTGGCAGATTCTACTTCACATAGCTCCATACAGCACTATATACATTCTTGACAAGGACACTAAAAAGTAAAATAAACAAATCCTGAAAAATTGACCAATAAGTTTTTTCTCAAAGCATCATACAAAGAGCAACCCTAGGAAAACACACTGAAATTTTAATGGAAGAAGCCCCACTGTGAAAAATAATAATAATAAAATGGTGGTATTTGACATATTGGGAATCCCCTCCTTAGAGGAAAGCAAGAGATGAAAAGCAGAAGGACCGTTAATGCTGGGAGCTCATTATCTCCAACATTAAATAGAAATGTAGCCACAGAAAACAAATCAAATGAGAAAATGACTGAAGCAAGCAGGAGGTGAACAAAGAGCTATGCTCGGCGTTCCCGAGGAACATCCCTTCCCAGTCAGCTCTTTACGTAGGTACCAACATGACTTGTGCACAGTCATGCACATTTCCTTCTTCTTCTTTTAGAAAGTAGAAGCTCCCCCTGGAACAGAAAAAGGAGGATGAGAACTCTAATTAAGTGGCATCTCCTTGAGGGGCATCACTGTATTTGAAAAGCCATTTGGAGCCCAATGATATGAAGCAATGACTATAGTGTTAAGGAAAAAACATATTTCCAACAATTATTGTATTCAAATATAAAGGTGGCAAAAATTCAAAAAGTGAGAAATATAATGATAGATTTGAAGTTTGAAATATTGATAATGTAAATAATGAAAATATATAATATAAATTAAGAAGCAAAGGTGAAGAATGTGAATAAATATTGATTCTAATATACTTGTAATGACTTTCACAAAGTCTTATCTAAATTGTGTTAAAAAATGAGGATATTAGTTATCTCACATACCTAGAATTCTAGAGTTAGTGAAACCTCCAAACATGGTACCATCCACACCTCAAAAATGTCATCGAAGACCCAGGATCTTTTTGTCTGTTTATTTTACAGTCTTCAGCATTGGCTTAATTCTAAGTCTACTTCAGTTTATCATCATAAGTAACCTTGTAGGAGTCATCTAAGTCTATGCTTCCTCATGCCCCCCATAACCACATTTGATAGTAGAGTCAGCAAATCTTTCCCACAACCATGGAATATGAATTCTTTTTTTCCCCCCATGAGATTGAATGATATAACTCATCTGCTCACTATTGGACTAATAACTGCCATCAAAGGGAAACGCATTTGCTAATTGGCATATATAGATTAAGAATGTTTAATACCTTACAGCATCCCCTCTGCCATATTGCTGTAAGGGGCAAGGATATACACTTATACAAAACAGACATTTGTTAAGAAAGCAGAAGAGGAAAGGTAATAGAGAATGTGTAATGGATACCAAAAAGGAAATCAACAGTTTCAAGAGATAAGGATGAATAAGGCAGTAAACCAAGAAACAGATTTAAGTATATATGATTTAAAGTCATAAGCATACTAACCAAGTAGGAAGAAAATAACTAACAAAAATAGAAGGTTGAGGAAGAAATGGAAGTAATAAGAACTACTAGTGCTTTAACATTTTTTATTTTTCAAAGTTGCAAATAAATTGGTATCAACTAAAGATGCTCAACTGGGTTAAGTGAAATATAAGGTTAATTTTTATAAAATTTAAAAAGATAAAAATTAAAATAATTAAAAGAGACCAATCTATATTACCAGAATGTAAACACATAAACAATTCAAGGAATCAAAAGTATAATCAAAATTAATTTTTTTAAAAAAATAAATTTTAAAAGAATAAATATGTATATGGTGTCAGAATTAACACCCAATGTGATGGTTAATTTTATATGCCAACTTCACTGGACTAGGGGATGCCCAGATAGCCGATAAAACATTATTCCTGGGTATGTCTGTGAAAGTGTCTCCAGAAGAAATTAGCATGCAAATCAGTAGACTGAGTAAAAAAGATCATCCTCACCAATTTAGATGGGCATCATCCAATCCATTGAGGGCCTGAATAGAATAAAAGACAGAGGAAGAGCAAGTTTCCTCTCTGCTTGAACTGAGACATCCATGTTCTGCCCTTGGACATCAGCACTCCTGGTTCTCAGGTCTTTGGACTCAGACTGAATTATATTACCAGCTTTCCTGGTTCTCCAGCTTACAGAAAGCAGACTGTGAGACTTCTCGACCTCCGTAATCATGTGAGTCAATTTCCATAATAAATGTGTGTGATATCTATATCTGTGATATCTATATATCTACATTTATATCTATTTCCTATTGATTCTGTTTTCCTGCTTGACTATGGCAACAATAAACAATTATTAAGTGTTCTCACCTACTTAAAGAAAGTCACAGAGAGTCACAAAAATAAAAACAAGAAACAAAGACAAGAAAAAAAAACTGAACTTATTTCATAAAAGAGATATGTATAAAGCAGATGACTGAGAAAAAATAAAAAGAATATAAAGGAAACAGACTTGCCAGGCAAATATGTAAATATTAACAGATTTTAGAAAAAATTATGATATTAATATCAAATTTTAACTTATGTAAAATGTTAAAAGACACAAAGATTCACTTTAAAGCAGTAAAGGATTCCATCCTGACTGTGCATAACTGTCATAAATGCATAAACTCATAATATTTAATCAATAAAATTCATAAAGCATAAATGACAGAAATGCAAGACAAACTGAATATAACAATAAAATAGGAAATGTACATTATAACTGTCAGCTCATGAGAAATAAGCATGTTAAAAATAAATAAGGATCACACCATATACAAAAATTAACTTAAAATAGATCAAAGATCTAAATGTAAGAGCTAGACTGGGAAATATTTTTTTAAAGATATGTCAGAAATACAATTACATCCTTAATTTACAAAATGCTTAACCAGATGAATTAGAAAAATATAAACAAATTAGGAAAAGGCAAAAAATAGGAACAAAGCATAGTGTATAGAAAAAGAAATACAAACAGCCAAACAGTTGATATTATTTATCACCTAAGAGATTAGATAAATTATTCCATCAATGAAGTATGTAATCTTGCACTCGTATACATTTAGTAGAGTCAA